>NW_026642180.1:600000-882869 GCF_028554395.1 Pezoporus wallicus | reverse complement strand
GGCGGGTGAGTCATATGACTGTGACACCGAATGGAGTCGGGCGGGCGGAACTAGCCGCGGCGAGGGGACGGCGCTGCGCGGAGCCCAGCGCCTCGGCGGCCGGGGGCAGCGGCGGCGGAGCACCAAGATGCCGCCCACCCTGTTCCAGAAGCTCTTCAACAAGAAGCACGGGCTCATCTCCCCGGCCAGGGACGCCCGGGACGATTGTGTCTTCAGGTAACCGAGCACGGGGCCGCCCTCCTCCCCTCACCCCAACTTCGCCGCCGAGTTCCTTGCCCCGTTCCCCGCGGCTCCCCCCGCTCTCCTCACCCGCGGGGGCTCTGAGCGGCCCCGGTTCGCGGCCCCGGTTCTGGCCCCTCAGGCGGGCTCTGGGCGGGAGCTTTCCTCCTCTTGGGGCCGCCACGTCGGGGCCGCCGCGCTGCCTCCTGCCGGGGCCGCCTCTCCTCAAGCCTGGGCCGTGCTCCCCCCTTCCCTCACGCCGCTGCCTCCCCTCAGCGCGGCCCCCGGTGCGGAGCCGGGCTCAGCCCCGGCCCGGCGCCGCCTTCCTGCGCGATTCGCCCGGTCGCGACCAGCGGCGGCCCCCGCTCCGGGAGCGGGTGTGGGGCCCCGGCCCCCGGCGGCTCGCTCCGGGGATGCTGCGGGCTGGGGCACGGCGCCATTCCGCTTGGATCCCTTGGGAGCAGCCTCGGGAACGTGGAGGAAGGGGGGGGGGGCGGGAACGTGAAGTTCTGGCCGCTGCCGGAGCGGGAAAGAAGGGTTTCTGGTGGGATTCGTCGTGTTTGAACCGCAACAGAACTGGATCGGCCGAGAGGTGCCGAGGGCAGCGCGGGGGGCAGGAGCCGGAGCCCTGAACACGGGGACCCAAACCCTCCCCATAGGGTGTCTGTGGGGTCCCAGGCCCTGCCCCTTGGGTGTCTGAGGGGTTCCAAACCCTCCCCGTGGGTGTCTCTGGGGTCCCAAACCCTCCTTTGTGTGCATCTTTGGGGTCCCAAACCCCATGGACAGGGTGGCCCCAGTTCACCAGGGCTTGGTGCAAGGAGCGGCTTCCCTCTGTTTTCTGCTCAGAGGCCTGTAAATGGGCTTCCCGGGGGTTCATTTTCTTAGGAACAGGTAGTTTTGTGTCTGTAATAAGTGCGGTTCCATGGGTGGGTTGTGCCTAGAGTGCTGCAGCCCCGGTCCTGGCTGGCGTGGGGAGGAGGCAGCCTGCAGAGATCATGGGGTGCAAATACAATGTGCTTCATTGGTGAGAGTTATGAGCTGCTTGAAATGCTTCAGACAGCATGGTAAAGCTCTCCTCCCACCTGCCCTCTTTCAATGTGTTACCCGCAAATGATCAATCAGCACTTGGGTTGCTGTAAGGGGAGTTCTCTGGCTGGTGTGGCTTAACTTTGTGTGGTGGGATGTGCCTTCTAACTGCAGTGGTGTAATCATGGAATACCAGGTTGGAAGAGACCTCGAGGATTATCTGGTTCAGCCTTTAAGCTGAGCAATTCAGGTGGTTCATGGTGTATCTGCAGTGATTTCAGCATCATGGTTTTCACAGGATATTGATGGGTCTCTTACAGTCCTTATGGAATCAGCCTTTAAGCTGAGCAATTCAGGTGGTTCATGGTGTATCTGCAGTGATTTCAGCATCATGGTTTTCACAGGATATTGATGGGTCTCTTATAGTCCTTATGGAATCAGGACACGCTCCCAGGCAGTACCTAAAGTGCTTTTAGCTGTTGGCACACACCCTGTACAGACACTGCTCACAGCTGCTCACGCACCTCTCTGCTGTGTCTTGTCAATGTGGTTCCTGTTTTTAACGGTCTTTTTAAGAGACAAAACCATTTTAATCATGTCTGTTTCATTTTCTAAGTCAGCTGAACAACTGGGGTAAGCCCCTTGGTGGGGAAGGGGTGTGAGGGCTGCTCTGTACAATTGCCTCTTCCCTTAGTGATGGGTTTATGCGGAGATAGTGTGGATTCAACATCTGTAGTGCATACCCTGGGGCAGAAATGTAGGGATCGAGGCTGTGTTGAAGGGAGTGATAGTGAGTGCTTGGCAGGGTCTCTTCTTCCCTCTTCACCTGCATCATCCTACACCAGACTGGGTGTGAAATCCAAGTAAGATGTCGCTGGAAGAGGGGAGATTGAGATGAGCTCTTAGGCAGAAGCTCTTCCCTGTGAGGATGCTGAGGCCCTGGAATGGATTGAACGGAGAAGCTGTGGCTGCTCCATCCCTGGCAGTGTTCAAGGCCAGGTTGAACACAGGGGCTTGGAGCAGTCTGAACTTTAAGGTCTCTTCCAGCCCAGACCTTTCTGTGATTCCCTGCCTTCTCCTTCCTCCTCTGCTCATGTAGCGCTGTTTCACATTGTGATGTGAGCTGTGATTTTGCAGTTATTTGGATGGTTTTGCAGACCCACAGGTATAAACCCCCCGGGGGAGGCTGATGGCTCTTTGGCAGAGGCTCTTGGGATGGGTGGGAGACCCTTCAGGAGCCAAGTACCATTTTCTGAAGACTAACACAGATGCCCCCTGGGCTGTTGCCTAAGGGCTGCTTTCATTTTCTATTCAGGGCTAAGTCTCCAGTTAATCCTCACTGTGTTTGGCCTTATCAGTTCCTGGTGGGACTCCTGGACAATACCCAGGCTGTTATTTATTACAGCCGGGCCCTTGCGGACTGGGAACAAGCACTCTGGCTTTGCAGGCTGTTCTTGGTTCCGGTACACTTGTAGGCAACAGCCTCATCACTTATATTTGGGCAAGGTTATGTTTGTGTATTGATGTATTGCTATCTGGTTATATTCTAAATAACAGAATTATTCTGAGGGCTGTTATTTCTGTCCTCAGTTTTAAAGCTTTGTCCTCTTACTGAGGAGAACAACGCTAAAGAATACATCGATTCTCTTGATATATTTTGTGAATAATATGTACTTGGAGAGAAAAGCCCAACTCCTCTGGCAGTGACATTAGTAGGGCTGAGTACTTAAGGATGATTTTGATGCTTATTCTTTTCTTTGACTGTGAATACATTTTACATGTTCATCAGGCTTCCTGGGAAGCTTTACCAGGACATCAGTCCTGCTTAATCAGAGCTTATGATGCTGCAGAAATAAATGCATTTCAGTGGAAACATATTCTGTTTTGCTGTTGATTTGTTTAGGGCTTTCCTTTTCCTGCCTGGAATCTCTGTCTGTGCTGTCTGTGGAACTTCAGGAGTTTGGGTCTAACCAGACTGTGTAAAATCCATCAGAGCTAAGTGCTGGAGACATTAATGTTTTTATATATAACTATATAAAGTAAATGTATATAAATATGTTTGTATATTTATTTTCTATATATAAATAAAACCCCCAGTCTATTTTACAGCAGAAGCCTTAGGAAATCATAACAGATCCACTCCACATTAGTATTCCAGCTCCAGTTTAACTGGCAGGCCTGGCCCTGAGACAGAAACCTCTCGGTGCAGCTCAACATTCAAGGCTTCACTGGTAAAATCTGTTTAGAAGCAGCACAGAAACACCTGCAGGTATTCCAGGGAAGAGGCAAACCTTTCAGTGCCGAGGTGCAGGGTACCTGCTCTCTGCTGCAAATACTCCTCACGTGAGTGGATTTCCCCTGAGGGTAACTTTTACTATAAATAGGAGCTCTTGGCTGTGTTGTAGCATCTGGCACTGGTGCTGCTGGTGACAGCACAGCCCAGGCTTGGGCTGGTATAGCTGGTATGTGGTTTCAGGTCTGTTGTTTTCTATGGTTCAGAATCAAAGTATTCCTGTTGTGAGCAGCTTTATGTGTTTTTAGGTGAGCTGTCTGCTCTACCTGTCTAAAGCGTCTGTCCGTTTCAAAGTAGCAGTTGAATGAGCCTTGTGCCACGATTTTCTCATCGATTTCCCTAGTAAAACAGAAACAATCTCATCAAAGCGTCCTTAAAGTGAGCAGAAGCAGCCAAGCATTTCTGCAAAGTATTACATGGTAAAATCTGATACCAGAGTTGTGGTCTTCAGAATAGGCTCAGTAAATCCTGACAGCTCTCAGGCTTTCTATCTTTGTTACGAAGATGTGTGGGCACTATTTCCAGTGGTAAGCACAGCTGTAGGGACTGCAGCAGGGGTTCTGCACAGGAGTGTGTCTGTTGAGGGAGTAACGGCCCTTGGAGCACTATTAACCTCCTGCAGAGGGAGAGGGATGGTCCTGTAATACTGAATTATGGGACTGGTACTTCTGGGGTTGCGTGGATGGGGGAGACTTGGTGGCGTCTTCCATCTTATGTATAAAGGTCAGATGTTTGTTCCCTTGCATCTCTAGACATGCTTCCCGCCTAGCTGGGGGGTAGAGGGGTTATTGATTAGCAGTTCTTTTCATACTGCAGCTCAATAAAATTTCAATGTCATTTTAATATATATATTTATATATATACACTTAACATATGTATTTTTATATATATATATATATGTATATATATGTATATTAATCTAGGCAGCTCTAAAGAGCCATCTTGCCCCCAGGGGCATTCCACTGGTGTTTGCAAACTGTTTTGATCCTGTGGAATCACCTGCTGTAGAGTTACAGCTGTGGAGTAATTGTTCAAGCTAGAAAGAACCCCTTCCAGTTTCGAGTCTTCCCTGTGGTGTGGAGCTCCTTCAGGCACATTCTTCCTTTGGGGATTTGCTTTGGTTATCTGGGTATTTCTGAGGAGGAGTGCAGGTTTCCAAGGGGGAGGATACAGGAGTAAGTAACTTCAAGTGTTTTCTTTATTTATGGAGAAGGCCATTATCCTGGAAACATGGGGTTTTGGGGTCTTTCTATAATGCATGCTGCTCGTTTATTGAGGGAGTAGTTTGCCAGGTTCCTGACATAAGAAAGGCCTAAGGCTGGCTGCGAAGTGGTGTTTCCTGAAGTGTGTCTAGGCATTGTCCCACATCAGCCCAGGCTCTTTCTATTCTCCGTGGCAGTGACTTTAAATGGAATCTTGAGATTTGTTTCCTTTCACATACTTTTTGGCAGTGGGGTTCATCAGGGGAATTGCGATAAACCTAGAGCTGGAAGTGGGTCGCACACTACAAAGATGCTTCACGAGGCAGTTCCTCTGCAGAGCTGTTGTTCTTGCATGGCAGAAATGCTGTGTGCTGTCTTGTAAAAGCATAAATGCTGCTCGAATCAGGAGCTAACTTCTTGAAATAAGCTGCAGACAGACTTGGAGACATTTAGGGATGTGCAGCTGGGGACTTTTTAAAGTGGAGGCTGGAGTAAGGTGAAGGAGGAACATGAAAGTTGTCTTGACATTGACTTTCCCAGTTCGAGTTTTACCCACACAAGTTCTTGATCAGGTTTCACGTTATTCTGAAGGCGCTGGTGACGTGTGTGAGGTGGTGGTACAGGGGCTGCTTTGTGCTTCCTTCCTGCTGTGCTCAGAGCAGGGGTTACCACCGCAGGCTGCCCTGCTCCGTGAGATGCCGAAGGAGAGCAGAGCCAACGACTGAACGGGCACATTCTTAGTGATTGAACCTTCTGCAGCAAACAGTGTCTCCCATTCCACCCAGCCCAAGGCTTTTCTATGGAAAGCAAGTGGTTTGTGTACATACAAGGAAGGCAAACCCCTTCCCAAGCCCTGTTATCCTGGTGGGCAGCACAGCCAGGACATTCATAAGCATGAGGCTCCTCAAAGCTGTTCCTTAAGGTGCCGTCAGTGCATCAAGCCAGCCTGACTGAGACCTGCTGTTAATGCAGTCCTGTGTTCTGATGTTTGTTCACATCTGGCCTTCTGCAAGTCTATCACCAGTAGTTGTAAAACACCTGCAATTTCACCACCTCCAAGCCTATCTTCAGAAGGAGCTTCAGCTGCTCTTCATTTTGCAGTAGCTCCAGCTTTTCCTCTCTTCCATTTCCGTGATGAATCTAAAAAGCTTTTGTCCCATAATTTTTTAGGGCTCTTCGCATTCTTGAACATCAGAAATGTTCCTGTGTTTTTATTAAGCTCATTTTTGCCTCTTAATGTCCCTTAGGCTTTGTCTTTTATAGAAAAATCCATCTCTTCCGTAATATCTCTGCAAGAGTTTGGGTTTGGCTTTTTGGTTGCGTTCGTTAGCTTGAGTGTAGCAGGTTTTTCACTTTGATTTATGTGCAGTTTTCTCTGTGGCTGTGATGACTTTGGCCTGTGTTTTGCAGTGTTTTGCTGTTCTCCAAAGTATTGCTTTTTGCCAGATTCTGCTGTGCATTTCCTGTCATCTGAGCTTTTATGTACCTTCCAAGTGCTTTCAGGCAGCTTTTGTCTTGGAAGCAGAGACCTGCAAATCAATAGGTTCCAGTAAGCACCTCTGGAGCACAGGGAAGGTTTTGACTACTTCTCTCCAAGCCCTCCTTGACACCACTGTAGGTCTCCCAAGTGCTTCTCCAGGTAGGCACGTGCTAGAACATCCAGCATCTCCTTCAGAACGATGTGCTAGATAAGGCAGCGCTGTGAGCTGGGTCTGTGCAGTGGCTGAAGGTGCTGCAGATCAGAGGGTCAGTGGTCCGTGTGGTGATACTTCTGCTATCAGATCCAAAGGAGTTGCCTTGGATCAGTGCCCTCATCACGCTCGGTGCATGTAACGCAAAGAATGACCAAATCATGTGAAAGCTATTGGGGTGCTTGTGACTACCTGATGTTGTGCCTTAGAAAACTGGCCTCTGCCCTGTTGGGAATGCACCCTGCCAAGTCCTTGCTTTGCTTCAGCTTCTTCCCATGGAACAGGGAATGTGGACAGTGCAGTGGGAAAGCCCTCTGCTCGCTTGTTCCTTGCTCTTTTTGGAGGAGGCAGAGATGCAGAATGAGCTAACACAGGTTAAGGGTCAGCCTTACTGCCTTTCACACTGGCATCCCCCGTAGCGGCTGGGACCTTGCGGTGACTTGAGGACTTGGCATCACGAGGCTACGCTGCCCTTGGTGGACATCACGAGGTTGGTGCCTTCGACTTCCTCCCAGCCTGCGATACCGCTTCCTCCTCCTGGGATGGCACGGGTTGTGTGAGGATGCCTGCGGTCCCCTGCCTTGCTGAGCTGCCCTTGCAGCAGCTGCTTTCTTGGTTCCCCTTCCAGCAGTTCAGCTCCTTCCTCTAAGTTAAAATCTTTCTGAGGAGAGGCTGGGTGAGTGAATCCCATGGTGCCTTTTTGCCCCTGGGGATCCCTGCTGGTTGGTCCTTCAGGCCATGGTGCTGGTTTGGATCTTGCCAGCTGATCAGGTGAATCCTTTCATTTTCATTCTGAGTTTTGCTTGGGTTTAAGTGTTCAAGGCCAGGTTTGGCACAGGGGCTTGCAGCAAGCTGCTCTAGTGGAAGGGGTCCCTGCCCGTGGCAGGGGTTGGAACCGGACCAGCTTTAAGGTCTCTTCCAACCCAAACCAGGCTGGGATTCAATGGTTCTGTGATTTCCAGTTGTATGTGCCAGACAAGCAAATGTGGCAGTTTTCCCTCTGGAACATGTGGATGTCTGCTGGCCTCTTCCACATGGGTCTGAGGCGGACCCTGCTCTGATCCTTGTTCTGTGGAGACAGTGTCAGCTGGCCCATCATCTCCGCTGTGGGAGAAGGAATATGGTGACCATGCCATGGTTCTTTACACTTGGGTTACGCTAGCAAGTGTTGAAAGAAGGGGTTTCTGCAAACATAAGGGTGCTGGCTTTTTGCCTTCTTCTCCGGTTGAGGTCATGGGTTATGACGACGTGCCAAGAGCCTGGTCTGTGTGTACCCATTTGTCCAATGTGAGGGCTTCCCCTTCTCTCAAACAATCCCTCCCTTAGTTCTCTGGTGCCCAAAGGTGTGTTGACATGCCTCACGTTGTAAACCTTGCTCCCTTGGGACGGGCAGCTCCTCTGCTTGACTGCTGCATCGTCCTGCTTGTGTTTTCAAAGGACTTTATCCTTCGCTGTGTGTACACTTCTGAGTTAGGGTATGCTGCTGGTGACAGCCTGGCCGAATTCAGGCTTCTGTTCTGGGATAAACCGCTCCAGTGTGACTTGGAGCCTGCAGCTGGTGTGGGGAGCCTGGCCCAACGCTGGTGGTGACCCCTTCAGAAGCAATGTTTAGGAGTGGAAAGTAACGCACACGGTGGTTTCGTGCTGGGAGGCTGCACTCCCTCCTGTTGCTACATCTGGAGCAGGACGTCTGCAGGATCACATGTTAGTGAGTAACGTCGGGAAGAATGCAGAGCTCTGCTGCAGCAGCGAATCCACAGCGTGGTTGTTCTGGGCTTAGGAGCTGGCCAAGAGCACAGCGTGTCTCTGAGGACCTGAAGAACGCTGTGGTGTAGATAAAGAACCTTAATCTATGAAGTATCTGCTGGGGGTTGGGAGAAGTCATGCCCATTAAAAACAGGAAGTCATTTTACTCATCTGTATATGACTTGCAAAGGCACCAGCTGCTCCACCTTGCACTGAGCAACAGAATTCACATATGGAATTACTCCTTGGAAAAACCCACATTTGCACAGCATCCATCTGATCCCGCTCTGCCTCGGGAATGTGACTGTGATGATCACGCTTAGAAGGGGCAGGATCCCTCAGTGGGACCAATCACTTGCTCTTAAAAATACATGCCCACATGTGTTCTGATCAGCGCCAAGTGTGAACAGTTATTGTGTAGTCTCTGTGTGGAGAAGGGTTGATTTATTGCTCCAACAATGCCCTGTGCTGTTGCTTGGTGCCCAACTGCAGGTTTTAATGGAGGTGATTCCGCACGCTTGCATCAGAAGCAGCACAGGCTCTCTCTGTTCTGACACCCATATAGCTGCTGCAGACACCAGTGTTCACAGTGCGCTGCATCGCAGAGGAACTTGTTCAAACACGTGGATTGCAGCACACAATACTACACAGACTGCATGGAGGATATTAACAGTGCCTGCATGTAACATGCATTTGTGAGGACACTGTGTTTGTATAGGGTTTTGTCTCCTCTGAATAAGTAATTTCATAGCCCTTATGAAGTAATTACATTTTTGGACTTCAAGCAGTTTGACTACACGTAAAAGCTGGTTATTTTAAACAGCCTTCCCCCATGCTTCCAGGGAGATAATCTGGGTATCCTTCAGCTCTCATGTATTATCTGTTTGTGAAACTATAGCCTTGAAAGCAGCCCCTGCTTTGTATAGGTGAAGGACTCTGCAGTGGTGCCAGTGCTGCTCGGTAACAGCAAGCTCAGCTGTAGATCTGTCTCCTTCAGCCCGAGCCAGTGAATAACCTGACAGCCCTCTGTGATGGGCTGTAGCATGAGTGCGGACGTGGGAGGCACCCTTTGCTGGAAGCAGCCATCCTGAAGTGTGGAAATGATCCATCACACACTGCTCCTCCTGCTCTGTTTCTCCAGGATGTTTCCACAATGTTGTCAGCAGTGATTTTTGGTCTAAAATGACTAGAAGTGCTCAAGGCCAGGTTGGATGGGGCTTGGAGCAAGCTGCTCTAGTGGAAGGTGTCCCTGCCCATGGCAGGGGTTGGAACTGGATGAGCTTTAAGGTCCCTTCCAACCCAAACCATTCCATGGGTCTATGAAAATACATCACAGAAACAGTCATATTTCCTTTGCTATAGGCTCTGTTCGTGCCCTGCATGTTCATGGTACTCGGTTCTCCTCCAGATCTGCATGTGCCTTGTTAGCAGCTTCTTCAAATGTCTCTCCCTTGCTCCAGCCGAAATGTCAACAAAACATAAAACTTGTAAGAGTACCACAAACCCTCTCCCCCTTCAGTTTGTGTGATATATAACTGGAAGGAAACGGGAGCCAAATTACAGTGCTCTGCCATCTGTTTTAGTTGATAAATGAAGAAACTTTGAGCTCAGTTCAGCCCTGACTTTAGGTCCTGGCATTGTGCCTGTTTGAGCCTGAGCAGTATCTTTACCCCGGTTCCTGTGTCATTACCCACTTTAAGACAAGCAGGGTGTATGGTTTGTTTGAGCACTGCCCATGGGAGCAGCTGCTTTCATTGCTAGATGCTTGTTTTGGTTTTCATTTTAGCCTCCACACCTATGGAGGTGGTGGCTCTCGCAGTTCTGTGCTCAGTCGCATGCTCCCCTCTTAGGAAACCTTTTCATTTACTTGTTCAGCATGGAGAAGAGAAGGCTTCTGAAGGGGAGACCTTAGAGCAGCTCCAGTGCCTAAAGGGGCTGCAGGAAACCTGGAGAGGGGCTTTGGACAAGGGCCTGTAGGGCCAGGCCAAGCGGAATGGCTTTAACCTGCCAGAGGGGAGACTGAGATGAGCTCTTAGGCAGAAGCTCTTCCCTGTGAGGGTGCTGAGGCGCTGGCACAGGGTGCCCAGAGAAGCTGTGGCTGCCCCATCCCTGGCAGTGCTCAAGGCCAGGTTGGACGCAGGGGCTTGGAGCAAGCTGCTTCAGTGGAAGGGGTCCCTGCCCGTGGCAGGGGTTGGGGCTGGAGGAGCTTTAAGGTCCCTTCCAACCCAAACCAGGCTGGGATACTATGAAAATGGGCTCAACATTGAGTTTTTTTTTGGAGTAATTAAGAGCGAGGAATCCGTCTAGAGGAAGCACGTGTGAGCAGGTACCTGAGAAAGGGACTATGAGACGGGAACCAGGTCCTTGTTGGTTGTTCTGCCCCCCTCCAGGACCTACCTAGGCAATGTTCTTGCCATTCCAGATGTGGCTCAATGGCTTGTTTAGCCCTTTTCGGGAAAGCTGGTTCCAGAAATAGGTAGAAAGCCAGTGTTGGTTCAGGTGTTAATGACACACGGGCACAGATGATAAGCTCTGTGTGCAGGGAGCAGAGGCTGCAGGGCACGGGGGGAGCGCGTGCTCCTCCTCCGGAGCTTGTTCTAGTGCAGTGACGCTATCTGAACATCTGAGAAGCTGCTCAGGAAAGAGGCAGCCAGAAGCTTCTTGTTCCTACAGGAAAAAGAACACTGTTATCCCCTCAGAGAGAGTTAAAGAAGTGCCTTGAATGTTAGGACAGTGCCTTGGCTTGTGGTGCTAACTGTACTTCTATTTAAAGGCAGCCCGAACTCTGGCATCGAACTTAAATAGTCAGACAGAAAAAGGTGGTTGGGTTTTTCTTTTTCAGTTCTTAAACATATTTCAGCAGTTGTGAGTTACTGGAAGTGACTTCACTTTCTGGGTAGGAAAGGAAATTGTTCCACTGACAGCATGGAGGGCTGAGATGCTGAGAACTTGGGCTTGTTGGTTTCTTAACTGCATGTGCTCTTTAGTCACACAGGGGATGCTCATCATGAACTCATGACCTCTTTCTTTCTAAACCAGACATCATTGAGAAGTATAGAATGTAAAGAAAATCATATTAAAAGAAATCCTTACGACACTGTAAAAGGATTGTGGCTTTATAGAAATATAAATTTATCAGACTTCCTTCTTTAGATAAGCAAAGATACTGCTCTGGTATAGAACTGATATGCCTTAAATTTTAGTAGGTTTTCTGATAGTATCTTCTGTGCATTTTTCTTCAGATGAGTTATTTTGGTTAGTCTGAAAATGCATATTTTAAACCGTGTTATCACATTTTCTTTAATGGAAGTAAGTGCAGTGAGTATAAGGTGGTAGCGTTTTGGGGTTGCTCTGTGTTCAGGAAGGTAAAGATAGGTGTGTAAATGCAGTTGGAACTGGTGGATGGTGCTGCTGTGACTTAATGCATGCATACGTCCTGCAGGATTCTTTCTGCTTGGTATTCCCTCGTAATGTTCTCCCTCATCATCCCTGGCCCTGTCGTTTAGCGCTCTGCTTTGGCAACTTGTATTTACGCATACAAAGAGAGGAAGAAACGAGCTCAGCCCAGCTCCCTGTCCCTTCCATTTTTCTGTTCTCCTCTGGGTTCTGTGCTGAGTCCTGCAGGGCTTCCCCCCACTTCTGCAGGTTTCCTCTGGGTGCTGTGCTGTCCCCTCCGCCTCCTGCCACCAGCAGTAGGGTGCATCCTGTTTGGGGTTACTGCTGTGTCACTTCAAATGCCATGTGCTAGCGTGAGAAGGGGAAAAGGAAACCAGGAGCCAAGCGAGCGATTACTTTTGCCAACAGCTCCTTTAAGATAAATAGAATCCCACAGACAGCACAGTCCAAAGTGTCCTGGTGGCAATGACAGCTACTGCTGTCCAGCACGTGAGCCTGCCTTTCCTGTTGATGCAGCAGAATAAATAGCTTCGTGTGGTGCTGGTTTTGGTTCACGGCAGGATACCTGCAGCACTGGGCTGCTTCGAGCTCCCGCATCTTAGAGATGCTCGTGTGGATGCGCTGAATAGGGAGCAAACAGATGAGGCAAGAAAAATACTTCTGAATGAGAGCAAAAGAGGAACCAATGAATGCTTTATTGTTCTTGTTAGGCTGCAGTATGTGGACTACAGAAGATGCAGGAGCTGATGCTGAGCTGGGAAATGGCTCGTTCTGCTGCGACCCCTCTAGGAAACAGGCAGGAGGTGCCTCAGCCATGACTCTTTGTGAGCTGCATTGGCTGGGGCTGTCTGGAGCTGCATCCTCAGCAAATCCATTGCTATTGGCAGAAAGGGGTTTATTGAACATACACTAAGTATATATATATATATATGTATATCTTGATTAAGTACAACCTCTCCCAGTGGAACAATGTAGGTTTTATCAAGGGATTCTGTTGATTCTGTGAGCGGTGAGGCAGAGCTGGTTTGGACTGCATGTTCCAGCTCAGTCCAGCGATAAGGAAGGTGTGTGTTTGGAGTGAGTTTCAGTGCTGATACCCAGGGAGGGAACTCTGAGCTCTCAACCTGCAACTTCTGTATCACAGACCAAGAGTTTAAGAGTAAGCAAAGCTCTGTGGACACATGGGAGTTGTTTTCAGCTGATGCTCAGAGCTTGCATGTGCAACCTCTTGTGGAGTCCTCAGTAAGACTTGACTGATTCAGCTGTTCTGCAGTGGAAATCCCTCTAGATGGACAGTTGTGTTGAAAACCTTATTCTGCTTAATCACCGCAGGGCAACAGCCAGTCCTACACTGTATCCCATTCCTACCGTTCTTAGAAACCCAAGACTGTGAGCACGTAGCGAGACTTAGAAAACCAAAGGGGAAATCTGAGAGTACAGAGGGCAGTATGGCAGTGAGCAAAGCACTCTGTTGCAAACCCAATAGAGCCCTTTAAGCCTGGTTTAAAGATTGAACGGCTTCTGTAAAATCGGAGGAACCACGAGTGGCTGACGGCTAAAAGCATGCTTAAGTGCTCTTCTGTTTTGGGGAACCAAAGCATTGAAGACCTCCCAGTTCTAGTGCATTGGTTTGTTAGATGCCAGGCTGTTCCATTGTTCTTGCAGGTATTAAATGAACTTGTATGGCCATGTGGCTTGTTCAAGCATCTGATTTTGGTTTGTCCTCCTGTCCTTATGAATTACATAAAAGTGAAGTCAAGCAATGTCTTCAGTGTCTGCTCTATATAGATCTACCTGAAATAGTTTCAGGTCACCTTTGCCTGCCTAATTTGGAAAACAGTTGAGCAGCATGACTCTTGCCTTGGAGAATTAGCAGTGTAGGCTCCTTACCATAGTCTTGGGGCTGTTGGAATATCAAGATCTCATTCCTTCATCAAATTAAGTAGGGCCCGTTCAACTTGTAGAGCCAGTAAGGGAAGGATGTGCAATCCCAGGCTGGAGCCAGGTGAGAAGAGTCTTCCCTCTTGAAAAGCAGTTGTGGGATGGATTTGGCAGGTCTATGAAAGTGTTCTCATTGTTTCTGGTGCAGAGCCACGCAGTAGCCTTGGCATGCGGTGAAGTTCCTGGTGACCTCTTTGAGGGTTAACTGAGGGGTCTGTGAGAGGCTGTGGTGGAAGCAAGGAACTGCTCCATGTGCAGAAAGGTCACGGAACTGGGCCAAGCATTGGCCTTTTGAAGGCGTTGGAGGATGCTTAGATGCCAAGTGACAAATACGGTGGTGTCAGACAGTTGTGGGTTGATGAGGAGCATCTCCCAGTATCTCACTTGTGGGATACTGGTATAAAGGAGCATCACGAACGGATAGGCCAGGCTGGGATTTCTTTCCCTGTCAGTTTGTTATACGTGTTTATACAGTCATCCTCTGTCTTTAGTTTGCAGTTGTTCCGTGTAACTGAGATGGGCTTTTGGTGAAAGCTGAGGGGGGATAGGTCTGAGTCAGCACTCTGCTTAAGCCGTGTGCTGTACTGGAGGCATGTGAGTAGTTCCATTGCTCCCAACGAACCGCTCATGTGCTCAGCCTTAGGCATGTGTTTTAAATAAGCTGCTGATCCAGAGCCTGATTTCTTTTTTGAGTTAAATCTACCCAAATGAGGAGGGTGAGACTACAAACACAGCGTTTCAAACGCTACAGAGCAGAGGTTTAAGGCAGTATTCTTCAGGAGAAAGCTTTGGGCATTTAATGCGTGTTAGTGTCTGAGCTTAAATGTCACCTTCATTGGAAAAATGAGCATCATCTGTTAATTATATGTGACTGTCTTGATAAGTGACCTGGTATCGCAGCCAGCAAGCTCAAGTTCACTGGAGTCCTCTCCAACACCAGGCTTTAGACTGAAAGCAGCATTTTGGGATTACCCCTGTGTCAAACCCAGTTGAACTGAGGGCTTAGGAATAATGGTCCACCAGCTTTTCCTATTGCAAATACCCACACTTGGAAATTGTTCTACCATGTGCTGGGAATTTCCTTGCTAGTTCTAAAAGCCTGTTGCTGTGGCAACCGGGCCCCATAACAGGACAGCTTTTTGGTAAGAAGAAGGCTCAGACACTCCGTTAACAACCAGGAACGAAGCCACAGCGAAGCAGCTCATGTTCGTTTTGTCAGAGTCAAACAAGCAATCCAACCTCAGGAGCAGGGATGGATGCTGCAGCAGCTCGGACCTGGGTTACCAGACGAAGGGCACACCCTGAGCTTTGGCCAGGAGCTTACGTTGTGGACGTGATGGATAATCGGGGAGCTCACAAGCATCTCGCTCCCAAGGAACTCCTAGGTCCTCTTTTTATTCACATGGAAAGGGTGAAGTGATTTGACAGTTTGGCTTCTGGGCAAGGAAACATGAGTTTTGCTTCTCAGAACTGGATGTCCCCTTTGTGCTTTGCTAATACAGAAACTGGCAGAACAGGCATTACTTTTCCTTTGACATGAGGACTTGCAGCCCTGTTTCCTTGTGTCTCATGACCGAGTGAATCAACACCTAATTAAACAGTCACATGAGGGACAGAGTAAAAGGCTGCTCAGGCACTGATCATGGTGAATCTTCGGAGAATAACTACTTACATCTGTCTTCCTCCTTCTCCCAGAAACCCTGAGCACCTTTCCTTTCCCTTTCCCTTCCCTTCCCTTTCCCTTCCTTTCCCTTCCCTTCCCTTTCCCTTCCCTTCCCTTTCCCTTCCCTTCCCTTTCCCTTCCCTTCCCTTTCCCTTCCCTTCCCTTTCCCTTCCCTTCTCTTTCCCTTCCCTTCCCTTTCCCTTCCCTTCTCTTTCCCTTCCCTTCTCTTTCCCTTCCCTTCTCTTTCCCTTCCCTTCTCTTTCCCTTCCCTTCTCTTTCCCTTCCCTTCTCTTTCCCTTCCCATCTCTTTCCCTTCCCATCTCTTTCCCTTCCCATCTCTTTCCCTTCCCATCTCTTTCCCTTCCCATCTCTTTCCCTTCCCATCTCTTTCCCTTCCCATCTCTTTCCCTTCCCATCTCTTTCCCTTCCCTTCTCTTTCCCTTCCCTTTCCCTTCCCTTCCCTCTCCTCTCCCCACAGAGGGGAAAAAAATCACAGACAGCACTCAGCTAAAGCAGTGCTGTCTGTGCAGATAAATGGGATTGGGGTAGGGAGAAGAGAAGACTTGGAAGCACTTGACAAACTCTTGATGAATGGGAATGATTTGGGTTTGTGCTGGGATGACTTAGCTGGAAGCTTGAAGGTGTAGTCCTTGTGCATCTGACACTCCTGGGGTTTAAACAGACAATGTGAATGTTGGACAAGAAAGTTCCGAGTGGTCCAGGGGGATTCTTGATGTTTTTAATACTAGTTGTATTTCTTCTCACTTGCAGAGCATTCTGAGGGGTCCCCAACAATCGCTTTCCATCCCTGAGTGGCAAATACTTGTGTGGAGATTTATTGGGCTCTCAATTATCACTCAGTCACAAGTGCAGCCACCTTAATCAATTACAGGACGTGGCCTTGGGCCAAGGAATGCTCTGGTCCCGGCGCTGCCAGCTCGCGGTATGACTTTCACTACTGAGGCAATATTTTTTCTCCTTATAAAACCCCCGAAACAAGTACTACAGGATGTTTTAATCAGGGTAAGCAGATGGCAGCATCCACCCTGACACAGTGGAGGGCTCCCAGGCAGCATGTGGGATGCCCTGGGCTCTGCAGCAGATCTAGAGCAGACAGTTTGAGTGCTGTCGAGGGCTGGTGCTGGAGGTAGCGGTGGTTTGGGCTCTCCATGGTGCAGTATTCCAGGCCCCCTGCCACGGGCAGGGACACCTTCCACCGGAGCAGCTTGCTCCAAGCCCCTGTGTCCAACCTGGCCTTGAACACTGCCAGGGATGGGGCAGCCACAGCTTCTCTGGGCACCCTGTGCCAGCGCCTCAGCACCCTCCCAGGGAAGAGCTTCTGCCTAAGAGCTCATCTCAGGCTCCCCTCTGGCAGGTTAAAGCCATTCCCCTTGCCCTATCCCTACAGGCCCTTGTGCAAAGCTGAAGATAAATACAGGGAATTCAGTGTTTGCCTGTTAAACAAATGAAGAAGTTGAGATTCCGCAACCAAAGCACTGCTGTTACATCAGGAGTCATTCAAGGGTTTATTGCTTTTATTAATGTTGGAGTTGTCAGCAGTAATGGAGCTATAGAGATCCCTCTAAGATGTCTTCATTTTCATGGCAACAGAATTCTTGCAGTCAACCTTGACTCCAGTATATGTTCTTTTCTCTTCATTGTGTATCGTCTGTGATCTCCAAAACAAAAAGCATTAATTCACCAGTAAGTTACCTAAGCAGATTTTGCAATGGGAGCCTGTGAGCTTGGTTTTATTCTTTCTAGCATTGTGAAACAGTCACTTTTTAATCATACCGGTAATGCTTAGCAGTGGTACCTCAGATGTAATGTAAGTGCTGGTTTTCAGGGGCCAAGTTTGCTTTATTGTGCACTGGAAACTCTCGTGTATTGGACAAATATAGATGCTGCATGTCACTTGTCATTCGTGTCATTCACGTGTTGTCATTCTACATACCCAGAGTCGTGTTGTCATTCACACTTGAAGAGGGGATGGAAAACAGAAGTTAGTTTTATGTCTAAAGTTAAGGATTGAAAAATCTATCTGGAGGTATCCAGAATTAGTATAAAGGAGGGAAAAAAACCTTCCCCCCCCCCCCCCCCCCAAAATTTTGTGATTTCTAGAAAATTCTTTATTTCCATCAATGATTCATGTGCATCACAAGCAGTTTGTCCTGGAACCTTTTTCTCCCCAACTTTCCGTTAACCACCCACAATACTGAACTATTTACACTTTAGGTTTAATAGCTGCAGCAGAAGATCCTTCTGCTGTGCACACCCGAGAGGGCACAATGCGCTAACTGTTTGGCAGGGGGAAAATGCCCTCTTGTCTCCCAGTACCAGTTGGTATTAAGGAGGTTTGTTCAGCATCTTATTTATGGTGGGCTTGCAATTGGAAACACGATACAAAACAAACACCAGTGTGCCAGCAGCTGAACCGTGCGTCAGGTTTCCACTTTGATAGTTAGTTTTGCTTTAAGCATCTTTTATCATGACTTGATAAATCACAGCAGTGATGGGATGGTCCATCTGCTGAGGCCTCAGCATCCATGTTAAGAGAAAGATGATATTCCACGCTGTGCCTTCCAGAAATGCTCCCAGGCATTTGTATTTATGCTGATGCTCCTTTACACTGCTGGTAGAGACAGTTTAATCCAGTCATGAGACCTCTTGCTGCTAGTGAGGTTCTGGGGTATGTGAAACTTTGCTTCTCTCTTGATTTATTATGAGTAGTAGTATTTTAATTGCCCTTTTTTTCAGTCTTTAAAAAAGGTTTCCCTTAAGGAAAATGTGCCCTGGGTGTTGCAGAACCCACACATAGGTTGCAGTGATTTTCCTCATCATCTTGGCTCTTGCTGACCCTTGGCTGGGCTCATGTTTGTGTGTGCCTATCTATGGTACGTGCAGGTATGTGTCTGTGCTCCGGTTGTGTGCAGAGGGTTTGTCCTTTAATCCTGCGCACTCTTCCTCTCCAGCTGGGAGGAATCCAGGGGGATTTTTGTTGCAGGGATAGAGGAATGCACAGAAAGCACTATTAAAGTCTCGCTCAGTGGTGATCCTCCAAGGCGAGTACTTTGGAGAGAAGTGCTATCCAAGTATTCCCAGTCAGATTTCAACTCAAATCCTAACTGGTTTTCTCTCTCTTTGTCTAGAGTGGCTTCCAGCTCCTACCTTCCTGCAGTACTAAGCAATAAGCATTTCTTGGCTGGCTTGCTGGCCCTTTGTTGTGTGCTTTACAACATGTGTGAAGGGATGCCTTCTTTCAGGAGAAAGACTGAAAACACTTGGCTGTGGAGACCAAAACCAAAGCATTTAATTTCTAGCCTGTGGTTGGAGCAAACTCTGTTGTCTGCTTGGTTTTAAATCAGGTGATTTATACCCAAAAGCTGCCTGTGAACCTTTGCAGTAGTTTTCAGTGTATTCAGAACCTTCCCTGAGCGTGGCTTTGTGTCTGCAGTTGGTGGCCAGGAGGTTTGGATTTGAGCGCAGGCTTGGACACAGGTTTAAAACACCACTGGTTTGGTTGTCCTCGGCAATTTAGAGCCAAGATGCTGGTTCTTGGAACTTACCTCCTCTAATCCAGATCAGTGAATAGGATGTCCACTGCACCTGGATATACACCTAGAGAAGAGGATGGTGTGTGTTAAATCTTAGAGGCCCAAGGTCTTTCTCTGATACGGGAATGGTGATGGTGTATATGAACCCACATTGAATGCTTGGGGTCCTTCCTTGAGCATAAGTATTCACTGATCTGGCTACAGCTACTTTGATTCACACACTTTGAGACTGTTTCTATGGGAAGAGAAATTCCTTCCAGTGTTTTTCCCGGTGGATGGAGTCTGTGTCCACTTTCAAAGCATTTGTCTTTAATGCGCATCAGGTTACCCTGAGGTAAAATGGAAACCTTAGCTGTTCCTCCTGGAAATAAATGTTTACATAATACATGCCCCTGAACTTCTCACCATTGCATGTCTAAGGAAAAAAGGTCACTTTTGACATCAGTAACCTTTAGAGAGTGATGCCTTTCCACACAGGTAAGGAAAGTTACTGTGCACAGCACATTGCTTGCACTAGATCAGGAAGGTAGGAGAGGTCAGATGTTGCTTACAACTCCCAGGGTTTGGCACTTTAAGCTTTAAAGGCAAGATCTGGCTTTAAGGCATGGGTCCTGTAAACAGCACATGCCCCATTTTGCTCATGTGAGTAATTCCATTGAATTCCCTGGCACTAGTCAGGTATGAAGAGCCAAGCCTGCAGTGTATGTCTTTGTGGGGCCAGGGCCTCGACTCTTCATTTCTGAATGAGAAATTTCCTAGGCAGCATTCGTGGTGACGAAAGGGAATGGGTTTGGATTTGGGACCAAGAAAGTATTTGTCTCTTAATTTTAGTGCTTTTGTGTCAAAACATGCCCAGCACCCAACATAAAGATATTACATTTCTATAAAGCATCAGTAAAACTGCTGTTGTGTCAATAGATGAAGGATTTATCCCTGAACTTAATACTAGCATCAGAGGGAGCTCGGTTTTCTGTGGTGGAATCTATCTTGGAGAGCAAAGCATCACTTGGGCTTTTGGGATTGTTGGGTCTTGGGCCAGAGCCCATGAACAAGTGCATCTGCTCACCCACCTTTTGCAATGGGGGAATCATTGACAGCCCTAAACTGAGTGCTGTGGGATGCAGTGGAACAGACGATTGTGATGCTAAATGAATTTTTGCTGCCTTTGTATTTGAAATATTTGCAAAACCTGTAGGTTTTTAAAGCACTGAGGGGGAAAAAAGCCTCTTGAAGTAGGAGCTATGATGGTCCAGCCTCCTCCCTTTATATATTGACTTTTGTCCAAAGGTAATACAAAATTAATAGTATGAATGATTGGCCCCACATATGCCTGTAACAAGACTTGATAGCTTTTAATGTGCATTGCTTTTTTCGATGCCTGGTTCCTTCTTCCCTTCCCTGTCCATCTCCCTTGTTCCTCCTCCACAATTTAGAGGGAATAAAAAAAGGTTCTTTAAAGAGCCAGCCCTTTGCTTTTATACTGTACTGGGCAGCCTTCCTAGCATAGCCTGGGTTACCACAAGAGTAGTCATGAAACCTTGATTATAGATACGGGGTTGGTCAGGGTTTCGTTGTGGGCATTATTTTACATCTTTCCCCCCCCAGAAGCAAACCTATATAGCCATCCACTCACCATGGAATCATACAGGAATAGAATCCCAGCCTGGTTTGTGTTGAAGGGACCTTAAAGCCCATCCAGCCCCAACCCCTGCCACGGGCAAGGACACCTTCCACTAGAGCAGCTTGCTCCAAGTCCCTGTGTCCAACCTGGCCTTGAGCACTGCCAGGGATGGGGCAGCCACAGCTTCTCTGGGCACCCTGTGCCAGCGCCTCAGCACCCTCCCAGGGAAGAGCTTCTGCCTAAGAGCTCATCTCAGTCTCCCCTCTGGCAAGTTAAAGCCGTTCCCCTTGGCCTGTCCCTACAGGCCCTTGTGCCGAGCCCCTCTCCAGGTTTCTTATAGCCCCTTTAGGTATTTGAAGGCTGTTACAAGCCACTGAGCCTTCTCTTCTCCAACATGTCTTGCACGTACGTTCCCGATGCTTCCCTTGTAATACCAATGAGCCCGCGCAGGGCACACAGTGCTGCCTTTGTTCGTATCGGAGCCGATGGGAGGGGGTGCAGCCCCCATGGCCGGACCCGGGCGGGTTTTACCTCTCCTGCAGACACCCTCCAGAGCCGCTATGGCCCCGGTTCCCCCTCGCTTCCCGTTCCCCGGTGCCGCTCGGAGCCACGGGCGCTGTGGCGGTGGCGGCTGGCGGCTGCAGGTGGCCCCGCTGACAGCAGCGTCACATGATGGCTGTCAGCGCCCGCTCTTCCACCCCTCGGCCTCTGCCTCCGCTGCCCGGGCTCCGGCACAAGCATCCCGGCGTTCCCAGGAATGTAGGGGCTGGAGGGAAGGGGGGTGCAGGCTGGAAGGAGGCCGCGGTGCTTTGCCCCCCCCCCCCCCCTTCCCCGTTCTCATCCGAGCGGGCTGAATTCCCGACGGTGGCGGCCGGCGGCCGGGGGTCATGAGGCTCAACCGGCATCGGGATCGCTAGAGGAGGATAGATGGGGCTGCCATGTCCAGCGCTGAGCCTGCCCCTGAACTAGATTGATCTCTGCAGCAGTACACCGGAGGAGACAACGGAGCGGTGTTTTCCTGGGCTGTGCACCAGAATGGAGGGGCAGGATTGGGGTTATGAAACTCCGGGGCAGTGCGGCCGCGGCCCCGCACAAACGCCTCTGGTGCGCTCCGGAGAGCTGCTGCCTTGAAGGTGGTTTCTGGGCTCCTGTTGCTAGGATTAAGCCGGTTTTTTTTTTGCATTGCAGCATGGAGAGTCTTTTGTTTGAGTTAAATTCAGACCTCTTGATATGTCACCTGACAGTCTTGTGGTTTTGGATGAATATGGCTCATTGCTATTATTAACCTGAGTTGGCAGCCGGGCACAACAGGAGTTTATAGGGATTTTGGAAAGTGGAGCGGCTCCAGGGACAAAGATGCTTCCCAGGTACGGTCACTGCACTGCTCTTGAGATGATTTTAATTATTGGAAAGCCTAATAACTTCACGGAGACGTGAAGCTTTTAGGGATTTAATGTATTGACAATTCTTACAGTTCCATGCTAAAGGGCACAGATGTGGGGGTTTTCCCCTCCTGAATTGCTTGTAGCTGTTGTAATTTTGCCGAGGGAGGTGCAGTCTGGTCGAATAATGTGCAACATTGTCTGCAGTGCTAATGGATTTAACTAAGGAACATTTGTGTGTTTTAAAACAGATATTGCAGAAGAAATAGAGCGTGTGTGTGGATGTGCATGTGTTTGCAGGGATAGATGTGCTTAAATCAGCCAGAAGCTGAGCAGGTACCTTCTGAAATGACATACCTGAAGTAGTCCCCAAAATGCTCTATGAAATTACTAATCGTAGATTCTGAGGCTGTGTAAATTGCAAAGTTACTCAAAGTGCTGTGTGTCTTTAACAAACCCTTCCAACCTGTCTTATTTTCAGCGTCACGCTCCAGGTTAGGATTAATGTGTTAACCAGACTGCACCTAGTTTGTATATATTGCATCTTTTTGCTTGTGGAAAGGCATCTGGCTCATGTATAGGGCTTCAGTAATCAGGTGTCTTAATGAGAGCCAAGTGACTTGGTAGAAGGGAGGAAAACAATGAAAGCAAACTCGAGTCAGCTTCATATACAGTTAAAGAACTGGACAGAGCCAAGGACCTTGGGAGCCAGTTGATGTTTAGGTCCAAGTTTATTATACCGAGTGTGAAGTATCTGGCTGACTGTGTGCCTAGTGTAGAATATGTGCTTAGTATAAGCAGGAGGAGTTTCCTGGAGCTCAAGTAGTGCAGCTATTCAAGGTGAGGATTGCTAAGCTGGTAACCGAATGAGACAGACTTAGAGATGGAGCATGGAGCTGACCTCTGCGGTGCTGCAGTGCCTGTGGACCTGTCACCCTCCTTCAAGACATGAAAAGGGATCTCTGTTTTCTAAACAGAACCTTATTTCCTTGTGATTAACGCAAACAATGCAACCGCAGCAAGCAGCCGCCCCTCATGGCTGGTTGTCCCTGAGGTGATCGTGTATCAGTCCTTCCAAGCCACTCCTTGGCTTCTGAGAAACCCCCCTGAGGTCAGCGTGATGGAGAGCAGCATCGCCCAGGGTGCTGGGTCAGCTCCTTCGCAATCCATTGTCACGGGCTCCCTCCGTGGCTGCGGTCAGGTCGCAAGCGCTGGTTTTCTGTGCAGAATCAGCAGGCATTCACCACAGCGGTCCCACAACCCTGGAGTGACCTCAGCTTTTGAAAGACAAGTGTCCTGCAAGCTGTCTTCCAAGTATTGGCCCCGTGGTTTCTCTAGGGACCTTCCTCCTCCTCCCAGCCTCAGAGTCATGTCAGCAGCGTGGAAGGGGAATCTCTCACTGAAAATGCCAGCTTTGCAGATCAGCTTGAATCACCCTTGTCATGTGCATCCTCATGAAGTTCTGTTGTGTTTCAGGTGGTGTTATGAAAAAATAAATGATCTGCCCATGCCTCTTTAAAAAAAAGCTGATGGATGGTCTTGCAAGGCTGGAAGCATCACTAACGTGCCGTACATTGCTGTTTTCGTTGCTTCCAAATGAGTTGTGCTCTGTCAGAAAGGTCTACACAGCTGTCTTGGTACAATAATGGACCAGTAAGAAGTGAATTACTGAATTGCAGTAAGAAGCTATTAAAATGTGTGATACCCTTCCCATGTGTCCCATATGCTCAACTTTCGTTGTATCTTCTCAAAGCCAAAAGAGAAAGCAAATCACTAGCAGATAAACGTGCAGAGGAATTTGGGCAGGAGAAGGGAATCCCTTGTTGGAAAAGACACCTCAGTCAGGGTGAGACATATATGATGTGGTGGTTGCACTCAGCAAGGACCAATCTGCTTTTGCTCCTCATCACTCTTCCCTATAAGAAAGCAAGCGCAGGAGTCTAAATACTGCTGGGCTTTGTATGTACAGGTGAGAATACTTTGATGTGGATGTGCATCTCTATGGAGATAATCTGCATCTGAAACATCCCAGTGCACCCTGCGGAATGAGCTCGTATTTGCAGTGTAAACCCTTCAAGACAACCTCTGTCCAATGCTGTGTAGAAGTTGGCTGGGTCTAAGCACCGCTGTAACAACGCTAATACATGGAGAGTATCACCTGCAGGAGTTGGAGATAAGCCCTAGGGATCCCTGTACCTTTGTCCTGATGCTCAACAGGAGCAAAGGAAGACGTTTCCTTTCACATGGCAGGCATGGAGCAGGGTAGACCTGCTCTGCCCTGGCTGTTCCTGGCAGCCTTTTACCAAGGTGCTAACACGAAAACCACGCAGAACAGATAAGCTGGCATAACCTATAAATATCATTTGCGTAGATGCTTTTAAAAATAGTTCCAAGTGATTCATCACCAGGCAACTTTTATAACTATGGGTAACATGATGTAGGAAAACAATAGTTTGATAGTTTCAACTTACTTCTTCAATGGTTAGTCACAGGCTGCCTTTGAGCAGCTTTACTTTGTAGCCAACTCTTTTAGAACTACCTGCTGAATACTGTGATCACTTTGCTTCAAGCGCTTCTCTTTAAGACTTCTAAAATGCTTGTTAATAATTAAAAGGCAATCGGATACTATCTAAGCTGTGTTAATATGAAATAGTTTTACAAGTAGTCTCAGGCAAGGGGAAAAATAGCATTGAGCTAAACCTTGAAGGTAATGAAGAAGTGCTGCTCACGTTGCAGTGGCAACAAGGAGGAAGGAATGTGTTTGCCTTCGATTACAGGGGCAAAGCTCATGTTTTAATTGGTGGAGTGGTAATGAAGGATTTGTGTTTGTTGTTTCATCTGTTGCAACTTGCACACGGTGTAGTAATAGCAATTCAAAGCCATTCAGTTGCCTCTTGCTGAGGAAAGTCTATGGGAGTAATGAACTCCAGGAATTAGATACGTGAGAAAAATCTGTCCTCGGAGAGCATTTGGAGCTCTGGATTGCCATGCAACTCGCAGTGCAGGTGTCGGGAAGCATGGAATGGAGCTGTAAATGTAAGCTACAGATAATATTCCTAGCGGTTGAAGGTAAAAAAGGCAGGAAAACACAATGGATGAAAGAACTGAACAATAGTAGTACTTAAGTGTGAACATGCATGAAAATATCATTTCCCAGGCCTTGATTTCTTTATTATGAGCTTCTGGTCATTTCATCATTATTCACATGAAGGTTTGCTTTTCTGTTCCAAAGAATTCCATTCCTTTTGTGTTTTGTACTTAGCATCTGTGCGGGAGGGTTGGACCGGATGACTTCCAGAGGTCCCCTCCGACCTCAACTAGGCTGTCATTGGGTGACATCTGCTTGTACAGGATTTGCTTCTGAAACATCCCATCCAGCATTTATATATCAATGGATTTCCACCCCATTTATCCATATGGATGTTTCTGAACATCTCATTCAAGAAGAGCCACTGTTTGTGTAGTGGAGATCTCCACAAGGCTGGTGTCCTGCTCACTGCTGCTTCTCTTGCTCAACGCATGAGCTTGCAGCACTAACTTCCCAATTGCTTCCACTGATGAAAAGGCTGTAGGGCTTTTCTCAGTGATGGCTTTTATGTTTGTTTGTTCACTGTTTGTTTCTGTGTTTTCTTCAGTCAGCTTCAAGGGAATACCAAAGAGTGGTGGATAGGTCACACAGGAGAGCTGTCACTTAATGCAGGGGATGGAGACTCACCTTGCATTAACATTGCTGGAACATCTGATTCTGCATCTCCTGCTTTTCCTATGAGGATCTCGGGAAAACATCAGTTAAATGTCAAAGTTGGTTTCCATTTATAAACAGAACTAATTCTCTTCAGTAGATCTAGGTCAGTTTTCATCGGTGCTGGAGTCTTGCCCCAGTCTATTTGTTTTGAGAGCATGCCCTGTGTATTGCACGCAGGAATTTGAACGTTTCCAGGGATAGTCTATCCAGATATCATGCTCAGCGGTATTCCAAAGCCTCTAGCAACAAAAGCAAAGCGACTCAGTGTCCTGCTTCCTCCTGGTGGGGCCGGGTCGGAGGTGCCAGCCTGCCTCTGTTTGCTGTCTAAGTGAACTTTTCCCCAGCTTTCGTCAAGTTTCTTCGGGTTTGGGAAGTGGCCCGCTATTGCCAGGGAATGTTTCTGCAAGGCTGAAATGTGCTGAAGGACCCCATTATGTAACAGACATAACGCTTCCCTGGAATTAGCACAAATTACGAGGGGTAATATCTCCTAAAAGCTCGTCTAGAGAAAGTTAAAATGTCATGTGAAGAAGCTGAGAAGTAAACAAGCTCTTGTTACCTTGATCCAGTATGTTTCCGAATACAGCAAGAGCTTTATATTTAGCTTTCTCTCCTCTTAGTGTGTAATCTGCTCTTGGAGCTTTTTATAAGTAGACTTCCCTAAGATCTGGAACAGCTACTGCCCTTCTTTGCCAGTAATTTCAAAGTCAAATATCAGAAGCACTAGGTAATGGAAGAGATGCTTTTGTCTGAGCGTGGAGGGGAATGAAATGGGTTGCAAGGGTGGAGCAACCTTTTTGGCAAGGAATTCGTTGTTATTATCGCATAGCGTTTCTCTATAGGAACCACAGTGATCTATCTGGAAACAAAGTGAGTTTCCAGACTTCCATGGAGTTCACTTAACTATATGGAGATAGTTCCTCCAGGAAGCCAGCTTATCCAGCAGTCCTCTCGCCTCCTCACCCCTAGCTGAAGGCAGGCTCTAGTGCTTTTGAGCTGACCACACTCAAATACACATCAGACAGCATGGGTTTTGTTGTCTTACATTTTCTGACATGCACGATGGGGCCCATGAGCAGAGCCCCCGGTAGCTGTAAGCTCTGCTCTGTGTTTGTCTCTGTGCTTGGTTTAAGGTTTGCAGTCCACTCTTTGTGTGGGCACGTCACTCCGTGGATGATGCTTGGCTTTAGGTGCATAGAGAGTGTGCATAGCTCTTTGCCCCCAAATCTACACATCACATTGCTTCAGCTTCAAGTTGCTCAAGCTTTTCCTTTTGTAATAAGCTGCTTTTGCCATTCGTTGCTCACTCTCTTCTCTGCAGCTTCTGTTTTTCTCCCCTGTTGCTAAATGGTGGGGGTGAGCTGATTAGGAAATGGATTTCCTTTCTCAAGACAGCAAGTAACTGTATGTCTTGGTGCTTAGTTTCACCTCCCTGGGACCACAGTAGGTGTAAAGCCTGTGGATCTAAGTTGGAGAGTCTTAAAAACTTTAGATAGGCAACCATAGCTTTGGTTATCAAATTGATGCTGTGACCTGTTATAGGAGTTGTTGGGTTACAAATCCTCGTTCACATCCTGATCACGTAGAGCATGTGTGCAGAGAAGGAAACCTTTTGGTTGGCTAAGGAGGGACAGAGGAAAGCACACCATAATCTTGGAGTCTGCTGTGCCAGGTTTACTTTAATCCATATTATCTCCTACGGATGGCTTTCTGCTGCAACAAAGGTACAGCTTGTAAACAGGGAGCCTGTGTCCTTCATTAATGGCTGGAAGGTTCCAGCACCTCGTTTCTCACTTCTCAGGCCTTCATGCTAATGCAGCTCACCTAAAAGCCAAGGATGAGGAAGATAGAGTTTCACCTGATCTAGGAAATGGCTTGTAACTAGCTGAAAGATGATTCCCTCTGGTTTCATGGATAGAGCGGGCATCTTGTTTCCAAGAACTGAGAAGGTACCAGTGAAAATGGATTCCCAAGCCCATGGGCAACAGGAATTCCTGGGCTGTGGTGGCCAGTGTTTTAAAATGGCAGTTGAATGTGATGACAAGGTTATATATACAGTTGGTGTTCAAGACTGAGCCCTGCAAGTGCTCCCTTTGCCAAGCTCCTCTGGAGTCACAGGCACCGGGGAAAGGCAGAGGCTCAGGAAGCTCCTTTCCTCCCTACAAAACCAGTTGGGAATAGGTGTGTTAGAAGAGACTATTTCTGAATGCAATGAGGACCTGAATATAGTCAGGACCAAGCTACATGCGGTGCTTGGCTTCCCAGCATCAAAGCATATGAGTTAGTCTGAATGTTCTAGTTTATAATACTCCGGTTAGTTCTATACGCATATGTTACTACAGTGTGAAACCCGAAGAAGGGTGGAAAGGTACTTTGCATCTTTTCAGCTGTGGAGTTCAGTGCTTTGCCAACCCGTGGCTGCAAATGCAGAGACTCATTACTTGAGGGAGAGGCCACTGTGCATATAGACCTTTCTGCTTTTGAATTGTGAGGGCTTTCAAGCTAGTGCTTGCACTGATGAGGGACTTGTGGGTTCTGGTTGTTGGTTTTCTGTCTTTTGAACACAAAAGCTGAGTTTTCCCATGACTTTGATTTCAGAAAGCTGGAACTTGAAGAAAACATACACTATCACAAAACAGAGCGCAAGAACTGGTAATGCTGCACACGTCATTGTATATGTTTGTAGTGGATTGATACTGTTTATGCCAGAAATGATTCTGGCTACAGGATGAAAGGGTGTGATGACATGGCATTGCATTTGCTCAACTTCATGCTTTGTATATACCGATAATGCAGGAAGAACAGTGCAGTGAAGAGTTGTGGTAATTGATCCTTTTGCTCTTGTATTTTTTCAATCAAAGCTGGCCTTTGCCGGAGTTTGACCCAAGTCAGATCCGACTGATTGTGTACCAGGACTGCGAGAGGAGAGGACGCAATGTCTTGTTTGACTCCAGCGCTAAAAGGAAGATAGAGGATGTTTCGGTCTCGGTGAGTATGTGACTGACTTACATGGCTGTGGTCTGTATGCTTTTAAGGTTGCTAAATCACAAAGGTTCTGTTCGATTCACATTAGCATTTAAACATCGGTTATATGCAGAGCTATATTTAAATGCCTGTTGCAAATTATTCAGGCTTCAGTGATTTCATTCTTCACAGCTTTAAATACTGTAGTGATCTCTTCCTTCCCGGGCTCATCTACTTTCTGCTCCTGCAGAGAGAAGGATTCCTTTCTGGGGCTGCAGCAGGCAGTGCTAGGGGTTGAGGCAGGGCATAAACTGGTGTTTATGGATGTGCGTTTATGCCGTGGTGGGGTCTGCATTCTTAATCCTGTGCTGTGTCCTCCGTTGTCGTGTTTGGGCAGCTTTCACCAATTGGTGTTTCTGTGCTTTGCTGACAGTTTTTCCCACAAAGTTACTTGAAAACTCTTCCTCCGCTCTTCCTTTTGGCATGGCCTGCATGGTAATCTGTTAATTGAGACTGTGATGGGTGCAGTCAGATGAGGATACTTCCTTCTAAGGGCTCTGGCCAGAGGATTAATTTCTACCCACAGCGCTATTGTAAGTGCTTGTGTGAGGTTGGACAGCTTTGAACTTCCTTTTCACCATCTCTAAAAACGTTTGCAAACCATTTTAAGCTCTGCATGCAGAAAGCACTGTGAAAACTGAGATTCATGATCCCAGCTGCTTTTCTGATAGCACCTACTCCATTCTGCAAGCAGGAGTACACAAAATAACATGTTACCCCAAGCCCTGGGTTTCATGTTGGGTACTGGAGTACAGCCAGAAGGTTCTTCATCCAGCTTTGTGAACTCTTCCAGCCTGTTGCTGAGTGCTGCCAGTCTGATGCTGCTCATGCTGAGTGCTCCCTGTATCCTATTTCTGCACATCCTAACCTCTCGGAGTCACTTTGTGTCTCGTTGGGCGCTAACTTCTAGGCTCCTCCATCACTTTCTTGAGCGCTTTTACAGCCATGAATCAAGACCCTTGTGTCCTAGTTCTTTCTGAGAACTGATGATGTAAATCAAGTTTCACAAATGTTGAACAAAATTCACTTTCTTTGTCATTTTAACTTGGTAGCATGGTTTCATAGGTTAGAAGTTCCTGTTCTTCCAGGGTTTCTTGCCAGGAAAAGAGTTTTTTAAGGACAGGGTATCTTTTGAAGTGGTTTATTGGCATGAATTGTTGTCTGTGCTTATTACTATTGCTTCATTAATTGCGAAGTGCTGCTTCATTAATTGCAAAGTGCTACTTCATTAATAACAAAGGCAGTGTACACTATAAATCCTCTTGCCGTATTTGAGCTGATTGCTTGAAAGCCTATCTGTACATGCACAGTGAACTTGCAAACTTCACTGCTTTGACTGATTTCAGGAAGGTTGATGGCTGTGGCAGCTCAACAGCAACAGAATAAAAGGCTGATAATAAAGCTAATACAGTTCCTTATGAATCTCTCCTTTTTCTTTGCTGAAAGGGAGGGAAATAGCTGTATTCCCCATCTCGATGAAATGAATATGTGAGATTGGTGGAGGAACACTGTTCCCAGGGTGTTTGATGTGCCCAGTACTCATTTCTAGTAACTTGATATATTTCTTCCTTTTTTGTGTATTAGGAGACCCTGAATCTCTTGCAGCCTTTGCTTGCCATACCTGCCTTACAGAGCACTTAGAGAACAAAGCTTTGCAGTAGCAGAAGCATTATGCAGGTAAAAACGTGCAGAAGGGGCTCAGCTCAGCTCAGTGCAGGCATGTGCAGTCCACAGCAGGCTCTGACCAAGGCCAAGGCATTGCGTTGTTGATTTTTTTCTTGCTCTTTATCGTGATTTTCCTTACCAAAGGCACACCCTGCCTGTACAAAGCCACATCTTGGCTCTAAGCACATTCCAAGGCACTCTTGCCCTTTTGCAACCAGACGTGTGTGGGCTGGGCACTCTCCCTTCTGAAAGGGTATCTGTGCAGCACCCCACAAAAGGCAGCGCTTTCTGCATCTCTCCTTCCCTGCCCCATTTCCTAGTGTGATTTACACCTCATGATTTACAGATAACACTGAGGGGAGGTTTGCAGGAGTGCCTAGCCGTGGCCAGACTATGCTGGTTGAAGTCTGATCACTAATGTGGAGAACTGAGAGGGTTTCAGTTTGCTTTACATTGCTGTGCTCTTCAGTTCCCATTTTCAGTTGCTCATGAGATGTGAAAGCAGTTACAATTTAAGAGTCGTACGCCTGCAGCAAGGTGAGATACACTTTGTTCTATTTTATATCTCTAATCTCTACATATGTCGAGAGTCATGGACCAGCGTTGAACGTGGCTCACTCATTTGGATTCTGTAAAGGAAGGGATGGTAATAAAATTCAAGGAGCATCAGAGCAAACTTTTCCAGACACAGATGCTTCAGGATATAGAAAGGCAGGCTCTGGCTTCTTGATGAGTGAAAACTGCAGAGTGTGTGCTCACACCAACCTGGGCTCTAATTATTAAAGCATTACTGGGCTCATATGATCCTTGAGGGAAATGTGACTATAACACAAATCAGGATTCATTGGAGATTCAGGCTCTCTGTGCTTCAATAAAGCCAAATATTCAGTACAGCGGCGTGTTGTGAGGGTGCTGCACCGCGGCACAGCAGAAGGCAGCTGGGGGTGTGCAGTATGGCCATTGGAGTGTGTTGGTTGCACAGGAGAGGTGATGGTTTCCCCGGGCCTTGCTAGAGTTAAACTCGGCGAGCGGAGCGCAGCAGCGGCCGGGAGGCTCCGGGAATGTTGGCCGAAGGCAGTGCCAGGCGTTCCCACCGAGGCTGGGCGCGGATCCGCTGCGGGCAGCTGTGGGTGCTTGGCATGGGAGAGGCAGAGAGATCCCCCTTTGTGCCTCCTATGCCTTTTTTGGTGCTGAGCAGGAGAGGTTCTTCCCGGCTTTCCAGAGGATGGGATATTGATCCTGGGCTCTGTAAGCAGAGCTGGAAGGCTGCTGTGTCATGAGCATCAGGAAATGGGGCGATTCCCCTGGGTCTTGCTAGAGTATCACAGAAGAGAGTGGCTGCCCTTTCCAGCCCTGTGACACTAGGAAGTGAGGAAATGCATCAGGACAGGCGTTTGCATGTTGAGTACTCCAGGGCAGCAGCTTACAGTGCCTAAAAGGGCTACAGGAAACCTGGAGAGGAGCTTTGGACAAGGGTCTGTAGGGACAGGCCAAGGGGAATGGCTTTAACCTGCCTGAGGGGAGACTGAGATGAGCTCTTAGGCAGAAGCTCTTCCCTGTGAGGGTGCTGAGGCGCTGGCACAGGGTGCCCAGAGAAGCTGTGGCTGCCCCATCCCTGGCAGTGTTCAAGGCCAGGTTGGACACAGGGGCTTGGAGCAAGCTGCTCTAGTGGAAGGGGTCCCTGCCCGTGGCAGGGGTTGGGGCTGGATGAGCTTTGAGGTCCCTTCAACCCAAACCAGTCTGGGATTACTGATGCCTTTACTAAATAGCCTTGGTCCACAGGTTCCCATGGGTTTTGGGGTATCAAAGTACTTGATAGGCAAGCTCATGGGATTGATCCATTGCCTCCTCTACAGAGTTGCTTCAGAGCTTGTTCTTCATTGTTAGTAAGTGTCTCATTTCCAATGGGGCTGTGTTACTCGATTTGCAGGTGACAGTTACTGGTTTCTGCTGGCAGACGCATTCCAGTGCCTGTCTGCTCCTCTCCTCCCACAGTTCTCTGCCCAGTGGCTGTGCAAGGTTCCGCACACATGCATCCATCCTATTGGCCTCCCAAGCCAGGAGCCATGTGTAAGCACACATAAGCTCCTCAGCACCAGATTCCTGCCCTGGTTTGGATTTCAGACCAAGCACAACAAGCAGCTCCTTTTCCTTTTCAAGGTTCAGAGGCCAGGTGCTGGCTGGTGCTGAGCTCTCAGCTCAGCTCTGCCTTTCCTGACCCCCGTGCTTGGCTTCTCAACCTTGACGCCGCATTCACACCAGCCTCACGCAGCACCTCTCTTGTATCTCGCTGTGCTGTTGTGTGGCATAGGAGTTACCTCACCATGTGCAAAGGCCGGCTGAAGTATGAGGAGTTTTCCTCCAAGGGATGGAAATCAGGTGGGATAAAGATGCCAAAGAACTAGAGGTGCCGTGAGGGAGAAGTGGAAGTAAATCAAGGAAGAAGCTGGGAAGGGGAATGGTGTTTTAGGGCTTTCCTGGGAGCAGGCTGAATGAGTCCAGGGATGGGGTCAGCCATCCCATTTAACTGCTCCTTTTCTGTGGGCCACTGGTGACACATGACAGGACAGAGGTTACCCTTTGGGATTTGACTCAAGAGGGGTGCTGATGGATGTGTAAGCAGCTGAAAGGTTCTCTCAGTCTAAAGGTCAGCCTGGAGGAAAGCATGGAGTCCAGAGAGGAAGATAGGACGTTAAGGGACCATGAGGAAGAGGGAAGAAAGCAAGCAAGCACTAAGCATCTTCTGAGCAGGGATCTAGACTTCAGGTGGTTTCCCTGGGAATGGGGAAAAACAAGGACTTGGAGAAGGGCAGTGACTTGTTCCCAGGACCCAGAGGCAGAGGAGGATTTTCAGGAGGCTTTGTCTTGTTTCCTGGAAGAAATGAAAGAGAAGAAGTGTCCTGGGGTGCAGAATATGAGATCTAGAGGTGGACGTGCATTGGGGAGTGAAGAGTTCACTTTTGCCATGTAACTGAGTTGTCTTCATCACTGGGATAGCGTACCTGAAAGGCCGTATGACACTTCATCTCCTGCTGCCACAGTTTCTTTCACTCCAAATGCCATATTCATCCCAAAGCAGAGAAATGGAATGCTGTTTTAAAGAAGCCAGGATTAGCCACGTGCTCCAATACACTCGAGCACTGGATATGTGTTGGACAGCAGATTGCTTTGAGGGATCAGTAACTGGATAGCGAGCCTTTGGCTTTTAGGTGAGTTGTGTGAAATGAGACTCCGGTCTCTCTGGCTCTTGGTGGACAGGGTTCTAAGCAGGAATGGAGGGTTATTGGTGGAGGGGGGGGTGTCATAGAATAGTTCGGGTTGGAAAGGACCTTAAGATCATCCAGTTCCAACCCCCCTGCCATGGGCAGGGACACCTCACACTAAACCGTGGCACCCAAGGCTTCATCCAGCTGTTGGTTGTCTTCACTCCATCCACTGACCTTTCAGTAAGAGAGGAACTTGACAACCCTGGAAATAAAGGGAGAATGCAGGACTTGACAGTTGCATTTTAGGAAGGAACCTGGATTCTTACAGCAGCACTTGGAGGAAAGGAGTGAATGCCTGTTCAGGTTCCTCTCATGTCCTAGGTGGATGCATACATTCAATGACAAATCCAGACCAACGTGTATTAATAGAACAAAAGAGTTAATTTCTCTAGTTTGGAATATTTTCCCAGCTTTGCTGAAAACCCTGCTCTAGAAATGAGGGACAAAGAGCGGCAGCTTTGCTTGGAGGTACGGATTCCTCTGTCACTGCCACCCCAGTGGTATTTGAGCACCTGCTGTTGCAGAAGAAGAGGCAAAGAGTAAAGCATATGATGGCATTTCTCTTCCCTTCTGCCACTCACAGCCCTCATGCGCACAGCCTGGATTTATTTCAACACAGCAGGCTCCTTTCAACTTTCTTCTTATCCCCGAAGCAAAACTTGCCCAGCAGAAACTCCTCTTCCTGGGCACTTCTTTCCACTCACGGAGGAACTTATAGACCTCGTGGCAAAGAGTTAAAGGTCTTTGCTGATGAGAGGTGGAGAAAGGAGGCCCCAGCAGCAGCACAGCAGAAGGAAACTCCTTTGTACCCTGTCGTACTATAAAGACTGAGTTACCTGCAGTTCTACGTGAGAGGTCCCCAAGGCTTCCTGCAGACAATGACCTCTAACATAAGAGCTGTGATTGCCAGGAAGCCTTTGGAGCTGGGCGGAATCCGCAGCGCTGGCAGGGAAGGAACACGGAGTGTGACCGCAGCGGGGAGAGCAGCACGGAGCCGGGAGCGGCAGCTGCCCGCGGCATCCTTCCAGCAGATGTTCTGCTTCCAGCACACCGGAGCGTTCCGGAGGGCTCCAGCAGCGCTTTGCCTCGGGATCTCGTCTGTCGCAACGTTGTTTGGGAGGAAAATCCACAGCTCCCAAACATTCCCTTGGGCAGTTCTTCATTCTTTTAAGTTATCTTTGTATTTCTGGAAACCTGCCTTGAATATCTGTGGAATATTATTTTGGAATGTGAGTAACCCCACTGCTTTGATGCAGGATATCTGGAGGGGCCAGGATTTCACTGACTTTTGGAGTCTCAAACTGCAGAGTGGCACTGCGGGTACTTGGTCTCCTTCTCCAGCAGGTTGGTCTTAAGCACATGCTACGTTGTAAAAGAGGAAACACCAAAATTCATCCCTGAGCTGCATTTTAGGAGGGATTCAGTGGCCAAAAAGGTCTGGAAAGGGGTGTCTGAAAGATCCCGGCCTCATTTACAGGCTCCTTGCAGGAATCTTGCTTCATTAAACCCCACTGCAGAGGCCAAGCAGCTGTTTTCCTGGTTTGCTATCTAAATCAGGCAGCTATTACTTCAAGACACCAGACTCCCTAATGGACATAAGGAAAGCCGTTGTGCAGTGAAACGCAGTGATACTGAGAAGAAATGATTTAAAAGTAAGCAGTTTGCAAGCATAGCCTGTGTGGTTTTAATGCACAGAGGGTTTGTTCCACCTGTAGCAATGCATTTGTGGCTTTCCAGCCCCCAGGGAAGCTCAGTTAGAATTGTGCCTTTTGAGGAGGAACTTTCAACATCTGATGGAAAATGCAAGCCGAGCGGTGGTTTGCCTGCAAAAGCTGCTGTAACCCTGTGGATTTGATGTGGTTTTATCACATGATGCCTGCCTAGCCTGGGACATTGTTGTTTGTGTCAGAGATAAAATGCAATTCGAGTTCACGAGTTCCTGCTGAAGTCATATGATGATCATTCACATGTTCCAGCCATTGTGCACTGTGCTCGAGCCATTAGCACATCTCCATATTGCATGAATACAGCGATGTCGTAAGGAGAGGATGCTGCAGGGGGGGGCTGTACATGCCAGTGAAGCACAGGGCTGCTCAGTGCTTCCTTCCCCTCTGCGCAGGGTTGCGGATCTGTCTGCACATTTTTCCTTAAGGTTTTCTTTCCATGGCTGCAGCTCTCTGTTGGGAGCAGCACTGTGGAATGCTGCGTGGAGCTCACTCATGTTTCTCACCCACAGTTAAGGCCAAATAGAAGTCACTTGTCCCTGACTGAGGAATCTGCACAGCCCAGGGCAGAGGCATGGGATTCCCATCTTCTCCCTCCTGAAAACCCCTCTGCAGCAGTCGGGCAGTTGTCTTTTTGTTGCTGGTTAACAAGCAGAGTCATGAAGTTACTACCCTGTGCCTTTATTCCACACTCCTCTTTGTGCCTTTTTCATAGCTGTTCAAGATTGAGACTCCTCATGTTCCTGAATGAAGGGGGGAGTTTGTGTTGTGGACCTGTGGGGCCGGAGGTGAAGCTGTGATGCATGACAGCACTGCTGTATTTCCACTGGTCCCCTGAACCTTGCTTCCCATAGGGATTGCTTCCAGCTTGCTCTTCTAGTTTGGTGATTGTATAGAGAATGTTAATAGGATCACAGCCTGGTTTGGGGTGGAGGGACCATAAAGCTCCTCCAACTCTCAACCCCTGCCATGGGCAGGGACCCCTTCCACTAGAGCAGCTTGCTCCAAGCCCCTGTGTCCAGCCTGGCCTTGAACACTGCCAGGGATGGGGCAGCCACAGCTTCTCTGGGCACCCTGTGCCAGCGCCTCTGCACCCTCACAGGGAAGAGCTTCTGCCTAATAGCATGTTAATTAAGAAAGTTTTAGGGCAGAGTTAGTGTCTAATTTAGAGCAGTGCAGACTATTTCTGTCTCCTGGTGCTGCCCACTGGCAAATGGAAGTAACTCCAACCTTAACGTGGGTGTGTTGAAATGTAATGAGTACATGTTAAATACACTGAGATCTTTAGGTGAAGAGGGCTGCCTAATGCTTTTTCAAATGGCATTGACTAACACGGATGCTGTTTCTCCTTGGGATGCCAGATTCACAGGGGAAATCACAGATGTTTTTAAACAGTGAAGAAAACAGTAGTGAAGCATCTCCCGTGCCAGTGATGGCCAATACTGTGTGTGCACAGTTGGCACAGGTCCTGCCACTGTGTTCCTGCTCCATCCAAGCCTTCTGACTCCCTCTTATGCTACACTTTATGCCTGCATCTCCATCATAAATCATTCCTAGGACCATTTCTGCATTGCTCTGTGAAACTTCCCTGTAACACTGACTGTGTTGTTCAGCTTGGGCCATTTTCAGCCTCACAATTCCCTTGTGCTGCAGACAAGAGGAACGTGTCACCTCTGTGCCACTCTTTAATACGACATGGGGACTTAGACACAGCTAGGGAGAGATCTATAAACCCAGTATCTTTTCTCCTCAGTTATCCTTGTGACATGAATCTCTTCAATCCTGTGGTGCTCCTGCTTGATTATTCCTAATCAGCATGTTTTCCTGTACATGATGATCTGCTCCTGATCAGGATCTGTGCCCATCACACCAGTGGGTCACCTCTGCCCCATTGGGCACAGGGAGTGAGGTGAAGGCAGCTGGAGCCTGTTGTTGCCATCCTGCCTTTGAATGCTTTGGTACCATCCTTCCTCCTAATCCTGGGTCTTAAAAAGTCATTTGTAAAGCTTTAGAGAGGGATGGTTACTTAGGAAAATGGAGCTGGAGTGACCTGTTTGCTCCTGGCTGGCAGATCAGCCTTCTCTTGTACATCCAGGCTGCAAGAGGCACTAATAAATCCTCTGTTAACTGTTTTCCTGGGGCATAAACCTTTGAGCTGTTAAATATCTCACCTGAACAGGCAGGTACCTTGCTGCTAAGCAGTGGTTTCAGATCGTGGATCTTAGCATGTCCCATACATTGTGTTTCAGAAACTCTGCAGCGATGCTCAGGTGCGAGTGTTTGGGAAGTGCTGCCAACTGAAGCCCGGAGGAGACAGCTCTTCTTCCTTGGATAGTTCAATCAATTCATCCTCCTCGTTCTCTGATCCAAAAGAGCAATGCCCAAAATACCAGGTGAGTCACTTTTGCCTTTGTTTTTTTTTTGCATAACCAGTGTCAAATACCAGTGTCAGGTGAGGTACTGAAAGTTGTAAAGGGCTTGAAATCGGAGGCTGGCAGTGGAGAGCAGTTTTCAGTCAAAATCTGACTTTGGTTCTGAGTCAGTAATGGTTCATTTGGTAGGTTCGGGGTTGAACAAGTGTAAAACCAACCAGCTGGTTCTCTCAGGATGTCTCTTGAATGGCAGAGGTTTCTCCAGGGCATTTGTTCTGTCTCGTGACGTGGGTGATAACAGTGGTTCGGTATGATGAGACTTGGCACAAATACCTTATCTTGGTGCAGGTGAGATAGTTTATTTAATTCATTGCTAAATACTAGGGGAATAACAGAGAAAAGCTCTATCTGTAGGGAGAGGCTGTGTAACAGCTTCATAACAAGGGATTCGGTGTGCTTGAGTTACATTTTACATAAGAGATTTTGGCCGTGAGAGTAGCTGGAGTCATCTGACATGGATATATTTCTGTCATCTCTCCTTCCATGGATCACAAGTGTTTTATATTAAGCCGCCCTAAAATAGAACTAAGCCCTTCCACTCTTTGTAATGAAGTAATTGTGTGTTTGAGGGAAGCTGCTATCTCCACAACCTGTTCTGCAGTACAGTACTACCGATGGCTTAATCTCCATAGATATAAATGAAGAACCTTTCAGTGCTGACTTTCCCACTGTCACGACAGCTCTTGCTCTATTTGGCGAGCTGCATATTCTTGTTTTCTCTGTCTCATCACACTCTTTTCCACAGCTTTCCTAAGGTGGCTGAAGATCTGTTTTCCAGTCCTCCCTTCCTGGAAGGGCATTTAGCTGTGGTTCTGAAAGGAAGAGCCATTTCTGTCAGCAGCTTCCTCCCAACAGAGAATAACCTCCCTCATGCATTGTCTGACCAAGAAAAACGATGCCCCCCACTATCCAGAAATTGTTTCTCCTACTGGGCAGGCTCTGTGCAAACAGTGGTCAGCGTTATTAAAGGGAATTAACTTCAGTGGTTGGCATGATGGTGTATTTTAAGGCTGTGGAAAGTTTTCCCTTTCAAGTCCCTGTTTCCTCACGCGTATCACTTAGTCAAAACCTGACTGAACTGAGCTGAAATGATGCGTGGTTATGTGACACGCTCACAAAGTGGTGAGGATTCCAGCTTTGGTGGGTGTCTGTTGTAAACGACCTGCTGCTCCTTCCAGGCTTCCCAGTGAGGGAGCAGAGAGCTGTGAATACAAGAGCTTTTTACTGCACCCTAAAAGTCAGTGTCATGCGTGCAGAAGGGCTGGAGTAAGTTTGTGCAGACATCACTCAGCCCGGCATTCCCCATCTTCTAACTGCTGCGTGTGAAACCTCAGGAGATGCTTCATGTACTTGTTGTATTTATAGGCCCTTTTGTTTGCTTTCGAAAGCTATAAAATGGAAGTTCAAATAATGCAGTGCTATAGGACTTTTAAAAATAGTTCTTTATGTTTCCTTGTTTAAATATGCTTGGACTGTGTACGAGCAGCTCTCATTGCAAGCTGAAACACGGGCCTTTGTTCCAGCCTTCCCTATTTTTAATTATGTCCTATCCAGATCCCTCACAAATGTGATTAGAATCCATTAAGATGAAGCTGAATGTGGTTCCAAGCTTGCCCACGATAACTTTCATATATGAGATGAGTGTTACCCCAGTACCTGCCTATCTGAAAGTCCTTCTCATTTGCTGCTCATGATTTGGCATCTATTTGTCCTGCACTTTTAATTGCCATCTGTACTTAGTTATTGCTAAGACAATACAAGCAGCAAGTGGAATATTAAATGGTGTCAATATATTCAGAAACGTAATTTCCAAATCATGCAAATTGAGCTGCCTCTAAGATGCTAATGCACACTAACACACACTTTGGGTGTATTTTGTGATGAGGTTCTATGTGAGCTGGTAGATCTGACTTGGAGCATTGCTGGGTGTCCATGCTGTCAGTGCTGGAGGTTGTGCCCTTTTTGCCACACGCTCCTTGGCTATTTTTTGTTTGAGTTTTTGATATTTCACCCCTTTCCTCAGTTGAGTGCGCTCTGCTTTGGTTTTGAGTGACCTTTCTTTCACAGCATTAAAGGCCCACAGAGTTGAGCTGTAGCAGTGTTTCCATATTACAGGTATTAAACATGTGCATCTTCTGTTATGCATGGTAAAATTCAGTGTAGATGAAATGCCACACTGAAACAGGTCATGGACGCATCTTACCCTTTGCCTTTAGCACTGCTTGTCTCTCTCTTTCAGAGGAAAGGGGAACCCCTATAATTGAATTGGAAAGCAGCTGATTTTCACTTGCTTTTCTTAATTCGATTGCTTGACAAAGAAAATCAATACTTTCGCTGAGAGCTTTTTGCCTCAGCTTTAGAATGAGATCCTCACCACAGCAGAAAGTTGAAGCCAAAACCAACCATCAAGAGCCTGACGTTTATTCAGGGTGAGTCCTTCCATCGGAGATGTGCAACAGGTTTAAAAACACCCATCGTAACGTTTGGCTGTAGCAATTTGCAGTGTGCTTCCTGGAGGACTTCATGATGCTGCCAGACCTGTCATTTCCTAGAGCCATTAACGTCTGTGCTTATGCTTCCTTGGAGCTGCTGGCTCATCCTGACTGATTTTGAAGTCTTGTTTTTCCAGTACTGCCTCCAGTGCACGGTATCCCAGGAAGGAAAGAGGGGAATTTCTCTGAGACCCAGCTAATGATCGGATTTTGCCCTGTCATGTGAACCCTAACAAACCTTGCAGTTGTATTATCCTCGTCTTTATAGCTGTGGCTGCTCCTTTGAGTCAGCCCCTATCTTTCCTGCGCTGACAGCAGATTTCAGAGGTTAGCAGGAGTCTGATGAAGCACCATCATCGTAATTGAGAGTGCTTGAGAAGAGCTAAAAATTGAGAAGTCTTCCGAGTGCGTTGCCTTTTGGCTGATTCATGCTCCCTTGTTCTGTGGGTTGGTGTAAGCAGAAACATCAAGAGGTCATTCTCATAGGACTCCATACTGCTGGTAGGAATCCACAGTGTGGACACCCTGGCCTTGGTCATGCTCTGGGCTCACTGATGCTAGGCAAAGTAGTTAGATATATTCCAAGCCTGTGTTGGAATCCGGGTGAGGATCCTGGTAGTTCAGAGCTCGAGTAAGGGATATGGAGATACGGCATTTGGCATTTTCCAAACACAAGATTATTTCTGTGACTGGATTTAGGAACCTCTTGGAAGGATGACAAAGGAATGCAGTGACAGGACGAGGGGGAATGGCTTTAAGCTGTTCCTAGATACTAGGAATAGATTCTTCCCTGTGAGGGTGTTGAGACGCTGGCACAGGGTGCCCAAAGAAGCTGTGGCTGCCCCATCCCTGGCAGTGCTCAAGGCCAGGTTGGACACAGGGGCTTGGAGCAAGCTGCTCTAGTGGAAGGGGTCCCTGCCTGTGGCAGGGGCTGGAGCTGGAGGAGCTTTAAGGTCCCTTCAACACAAACCATTCCTTCATTCTATGATTCTGTGAATTGACTAAGCTCTTTAAATTGTCCAGGCCAAGGCACAAATGGAGACCCAGCACTAATGTTCCTATTTGGAGATGAAACAACCCTGGATAAAGGGGCAGTAATCTCAGTCATTGAAAGTATACAGACAAGATGAGTGTCAGTTGAGCAATCGTCTCCAGTTGATTGCCCTGAGTAACTTTTTAATTCTAGGTTTTGTGTGCAGTATTTGCTCTAGCCTGTGATGTGGCACAGTGAGGTTCCTCCTCTGTACCTAGCAGCACGCCTTAGAGCAAGCTCTCACCAGCCGAGAAGCACAGCTTAAGCCTCGCATCATGATAACTCTTTGGTGGTACATCACAGGAGCACGAGGGAAGGATGCAGCAGATACAAAATACCATCCATGGATAAGTTACCAATCAGTCTGTGTTGAGAAAGCGCTGCCCCAACGTGGCTCCAGTGCACAGGCTTTGTAACAGCTCCAGGGAACTTGTGATTCTCCTTGTCAAGCAGACACAAGGTTTAAGCCTAATGGCTCTTGTTCAGTAAAGTGTGTTATCAACACGTGAGCATTTTAGTCCCCTGACTCAGTGCAGTTGCAGTCTGCTTCCTCTCACCCCTGTGCTGGGTTAGGTTTGTTGGTGATTTTAGTGGTTTAGCTCACTGCCATCGTGAAGATCACTCTTATGCTGGCATTATCTTTATTGAGCTGGTCAATTTAGTGTGTTCAGCAGTGGGATAGCAAGATAGTTTGCATGTCTATCTTTTAAAGAAAGACTCTTTTCCTTAGTTGTATGTTGCTAATAGGAATGTGCTTCTAAAATCCTCAAAACCAGATGTTGGCGGGCTTATTTTGCAGGGTTCTCGGTGTTCCTCAGATGCTAACATGCTTGGAGAGATGATGTTTGGCTCTGTGGCCATGAGCTATAAGGGCTCCACATTGAAGATTCACCAGATCCGGTAAGATTGATGTTTTACTCCTGCTCTTTTCAGAAGACTTACTCCTTAGTGTACTGTGTAATGAATTGAATGCCACAAGTGGAGAGCAAAAGGAATTTCTGGGTTTGCTGTAAAGTTATTCTGCAGTCACTTTTGACACAAAAGGCTGTTTGGGTCTATAAAGCCTGGAGGGTTGTGCAATGGAAAGCAAAGCCTGTCTTGGCACTGTGTTTCTGACTGACATCTTCCTTGTTGTCCTCTAGCTCACCTCCTCAGCTCATGCTCAGCAAGGTTTTCACAGCTCGCACTGGAAGCAGCATCTATGGAAGTCTGAATACGTGAGTCCATTGCAAATTGTGCCTATTGCACATGAGTGGATGACTGTAAGAACACAGAAGACTTTATTTGCACCCTCCAGATACTTTCTCTAGGAAAAGAACTTATTGTTCCTTGATCTTTTACGTTCTATCACTTGTGTCCTCACCTTTCCCTTGCGGTTGCCTGCACCTCAGTTTGCTTTAAGTGAAGGAATGAACCATTCCTTTAGTGCTGCTATGGTGAAGCTTGATATTGTATAAAAGCACTTGACCACCACAGGAGAAGGGATGAGGACAAAACACTGGGGTTAGGGAATTCAGTCCAAGATGAAGAAAAGATGTTATAAAACCATCTGGCTTCAGAGGGTTCGGGGTTTAATTTTGTGTGTATTAACTGACCCACTTGAGAACGTGGCTTAGGCTATGAAAGCTTCTTCTAGTGGAAGCCTGTGTTCTTATCTTGTCTGCTCCATTCAGGCTGTAATGAAGTACCACTATACTCTACTGAAATGCAAATCACTGTTTCTGTTGTATGTTTTATGTGTGTTACAGGTTGCAGGACAGTCTTGAGTTCATTAACCAAGACAGCAATACGCTAAAGCCTGACCACAGTACGATTATGAATGGACTTCTTGGGAATATAGGTAATTACAAACAGATTTGGTTTCCTGGTATCTTGAGCTGAGTAACATAGGTTCTGGAATATGAAAGCCTTCAAAATAGAATCAGTGAAGAAAAGCTAAAGGTATAAGAGGAAATTGGTGTGGTTTGAAGGAGAATGGATCATACAGTTCAAGCAGTTGGCAGTGGTTCAATACACACCGTTGTGTATGTGTATATAAAATACATAGTAGAAATATTGAGATACACTTAAGTTCAAATGCAGAAGATGGAAAATACCAGCCTGTAGAATTCCTAAGCAGCGTATCTCAGATCAGGCAGGAAGGGTTCTGCCTGGCTCAGCTCCATGGGTTTATGTTGTTAATCATTTGCATTCTCTCCTGTACCCTGGCCACCTGAGCACGTGTGGCTGCGTGTTTTGTACCAGTCAGATTTAACCTGGCACAGTTGGGCTGCAGCTCTGATCAGATCAGGCACAACATCTTCTGTTCTCTCCTCTTTCTCACTGTCTGACCATGGAAGCTAAGCAGTCTGAAAGAGCCTCTTGGTTCTTGGCCTTCGTGGAGGTGCTGTGGGTGAAGGCTCCATGAACATCAGATAACAGAAAGAGGGGTCTTGGGTCTTCCCTTTGGAAAAGAGCTGATAAGAAGATCTTGTGCTTGGTTGTCCAGTATGGCAGCCTGAGGGGTTCTTCAGCACGTTCTCCCTTCCCCTTGGTTTAGGCTGTTCACTTCCCAAGCAAATGGCTCTTGTGGCAGGTGCAGTGAGGGGCTGCTTTTGACATTTGCTTTCCAGAACATTGCTGTCTGTAAACCACACTTTCCTAGGCTTGGAAGGAAGGAGTGACCTTGATGACTGAGTTACTCTACCTGGGTTTCTGGCTTTGACATGGGCTTAAATGCTTTCTGGGTTCAAAAGCTGTATACCTCATTACAATCATTCCCATTTATAAGGGTAGCCAATTAAAGTGGTAAGAATCTTACTTATTAAATGCTTCCTGAATTTACTAAGTCAGGAAAGTTGAAGAGATGCATTTTCCCTTAAGATCCAGTATTCCTTTCAGGCTTCAGCTGTGGTTTTTCGCAGTGCAGCAGTGAATGAGGTGCCCAATCTAAGATTAGAGAGGAACTCACTTCATCAACTTCCAGGGTTTTGCTGTGGTTTGCACTTGGCTAAAGTTTGCTGTATCACCAGTGTGATCTAAACTGCGAGTTCAAATTCAGCTAACACAGCTGTTAGGCATGGGCTCACTATGATTTAGATGTAGGCAGTGCCACAGGGTCATCTGTGCCCAGCTCTGGGGTGAGGAGGACTCCTGCCCACCAAGCAGGATATCTGCCTGGGTATAGGCACCTCGGTGCAAGGATGTGCAGCGGGAAGTGATGAGTTTGCCTGCTGGAAGAGGATGCTGGAGCTGTCTTTGTAATGGAGCTGGACAGGTTTGCAGTCAGTTCCACAGTGGGTGTTTGCAGTTCTTGGTTCGGCACAGAGGGAACAGTGGTTAAAGCAGGTGAAGAAGTTAATCTGTAACTGCAGCATTTCTGACCACCGTGTTCAGCAGCAGGGACTGCTCCTGACTCGCTGGCTCTCACCAGGCTGTGATAGGAGAAGGCTCTGTGTGGTTTGGTTGGGAACTATTTACAAGCTGCTTTTTTTAGATACCTTGGTTTAAAAACAAGCAGCGGTCACGTCCTTTCCTTTAATGAGTGAAGAGCTGAGAGAATGGCAGGGACCTTTGTTGGGGTGCAGCCTTTGTATTTTGTATAACCATGGAGCCCTGGACTGGTTTGGGTTGGAAGGGACCTTAAAGCTGCTCCAGCTCCAACCCCTGCCACGGGCAGGGACACCTTCCACTGGAGCAGCTTGCTCCAAGCCCCTGTGTCCAACCTGGCCTTGAACACTGCCAGGGATGGGGCAGCCACAGCTTCTCTGGGCACCCTGTGCCAGCGCCTCAGCACCCTCCCAGGGAAGAGCTTCTGCCTAAGAGCGCATCTCAGTCTCCCCTCGGGCAGGTTAAAGCCATTCCCCTTGGCCTGGCCCTACAGGCCCTTGTCCAAATCGGAAGACTTCAGATTTAGGAGAGAGAATGGCAGCTAACCCATGAAAAATACCCATGCATTCCTCCTGTGTACATCAAACACTCTTTTCCCCTGGTACACTTACAACCCAGTGTTACTTTTACAATGGACTGCAGAGACAGCTAATACTGGTTTTCAACATGATGGTTTCACTGAGCTGATGCACTGACTGTCCTCAGAGCAACTCCTTCAGCCTGTAGTTTTCTGTTGGTTCCACTAAGATGAATTTCCGCCTCCCTCCTCCCCCTTCCTCCCCGTCGTCTTCAGCAACACTGTTCCTCATCCCCACCAGCGTGGCTGTTAAACCAGACATTGTGCTCCCCGATGAATCTCCTGTTTGTGATCCAGTTGGGCTCTGAGCCTGCATAAATTAATCATTTCTCAACTTAAAAAAAGGGCAAAGAAAGCACCCACGGAGAGAAACCCCATCCTTGTATGGGAGACAGTGTAAAGCTGGGTCCATTATTTCAGTCCTGTAAATGCTGTATAGCCCCACTGTAAGCCGTATCCGTGAATCCACGTTCCTGTTAAGTGTAAGAGCTGTTCTCCTGCATAAACTCTGCATTTACGTTGGCTTCTCTCTTCTCCCTGCCCTGGCCCCCTCCCTCCGGACCGTTCTGCTTTACTAACCTCATTCTCCCCTGTGTATTTTACGTTTTGCCATGTAGGTCTTTCCCAGCTTTGCAGCCCCAGGCGGGCGTTCTCAGAGCAAGGTCCGCTCCGCCTGATCCGGAGCGCCTCTTTCTTTGCAGGTTTGCAGTGTGCTGTGTGCTGTGTGCCTAGTCTAGCTGGGGTGACACAACCGTGGGCAGTCCTAGTCTGGCCCTGGAAATAAGATTCTCATGTGGGGTTTCACGGGCAGCCATGCCTGCTCGCTTACCTGTTTGGTTACGTGCTTTAAATCCCCAGAGGACTGCAGGCATTTTAATGGTCCTCCTTTTGTGCTGATTTCTTTTGGAAACCCACCCCTTTAATGGTGGATTTCATATTTCTGGAAATAATATTTCACAATAGCGTTGAAGCTGGTTTGATCTGGACTCGTTTCAACCAGACTGTACAAATTAAAGCTAATCCAGGTTCATTTAAAACGGACGTTTCTTCCTTTTAGTGCCTGGGTCTTATTTCCATGGCCGAGTAGCTTTTATTTCACACACGTGTTTGTGAAATGTCGCACATTTCAAGACTATTGAGCCCGAGACACTTGATCTTGTCTATATGCAACTGTGAATCTGGACAGCTTATGGCTTAGCTGAACAACCAACGCGCTGCTTGCTTTGAAAGCATATACTTTCTTCAAGGCAGCACTGTAAAATCCTCTTAAAATCATATATATAACACCTGAGAAAGCTGGTAGGTGAACGAAGTTGTGTTTATATTGGTCTATGATGTTGTTTTTCTCTACACGCTGAGTGCTACCAATGTGACTGACATCCTTTTGGTACATTGAAATGTCATTGGAAAATACTTGTGTAAAGGTACAGAGTTCTAGTTTGCAATAAAATATGTGGTACAGACCACAGGAACGTACATACAAGCTTCTCAGAGGAGCGTTTTGGCTTGTTCAGCTAAGCAGCCTTTCTGGGTGATGGCCTTGTGCAGTGCTGTTGATCTGAAGTAATGAGCATGGTTTTGTTTCATTAATTACATGGAGATCTGCAAACAGGAAAGGAACTGTATATTCCCCTGCTAATTGCTATTTCTTGTTTTACAGTTCATAGCAACCCTATGGATATGCCTGGGAGGGAGCAGAATGAGGACAGAGACAGCGGGATAGCGAGATCTGGTAATGTCTGTTCCATGTGTTAACCTTGCAGACTCCAAAGATACTCACTGAGACATCTAGCTATCATCAGATAGTCTTTCCTGTGCTGAAATGTGCTTGTTCTGGTTTGTTATATGTAAGCATTAATGCATACCTATATGTATACACACAGTGTAGGCGTCGAGGGGATTGCATTAGGAACCTCACGGAGGTAATCTCAACACCAGAGGAATTTATTAAAGCCTGCTGCAAATAAACAAGCCAAATTAAATATTGAAATGAGCTTGCAGCATTTCTAAATGATACCTGTTGTCATCTCCCTTCCAGATTGAGGAGGATGCTAATGGTAAAGCAGGCACTTGCCTCCACAACGCCTCTCTCCTCCTCCCAAATTCAGGATATTGGGCACTCAGTTAAGATTGGGAAGGCTGTTAAAGGCTGTGATTAACGTTACTCCTTTCCACAAAGAATCCGTTTCCGATACTCAGGGTTGATGAGCAAGGTGCAGCCCGTATGTTGTCTATTATGTAAAGCTGCAGGACTGCCTCGCCCTTGTATCTTATTAATGTTAGTAGAAACTGGTTATTTTTAGATAAGAAACACAGATAAACAAGGGATGAGGCACTTGAGAGGCAGCCCCAGTTTATCTCAGGGGGCTTCGTTTGGTCGCTGGTATTATTTTCCATGCGCTCTTCCTTCTGGAGAGATGTTTATTTATTCCTCTTGTTATTGCAGCATCTCTTAGCAGTCTGCTCATCACTCCGTTTCCATCTCCGGGCTCTTCGTTTAACAAAAGCTGTGCTAGCAGTTACCAGCGGCGTTGGCGTCGCAGCCAGACTACCAGCTTGGAGAATGGGGTCTTCCCTCGATGGTGAGCTGGGAATGAGAGTGCTGGTTCCTGCCCAAGAGTTTTCCGTCATTGTCAGCTTGATTCTGCTCCTGCATACCTACATCTGCTCTCGCTGTTGCTTTCTGTGGGGTATTTGCAGGGGTGTAAGTGAGGCTGCATTCAACGCCTGATCTTTTTTAGGATCCGTTTGCTTCGTGGCATTCCGTGTTTTGCACTAACTGGGAAGCCTGCAGCAAGATGTAAACCCGTGGGCTGTGCTTTTGAGGATAAGAAGCCCTAAAATGCTACTCAAAACACAAATTCTTGGCAGAGATGGGAGAGAACTAAAATACCATCCTCTGATCCCACAGACACTTTGGATCTGGTTCCAGCTTTTTTGCTTGCAGGATCAGTTAAGGGTTGCTTGTCAAAAATGGCATCAGAAGTGATGATTTGACAACTATGCAAACAGCCGGTGTTTCTTGAAGTTAAATGTTCAAGAATTGAATTATAAAGGAAATGTACCACTTTAATCAGTGCATTACATTAACGTTCTGTTTTTCACGCTTCAAGGTCCATGGATGAAAGCTTTAACTTGTCAGATGACAGCTCTGGTCCTAGCCCGGGAATTGTTAGGAAGAAGAAGATAGCAATTGGGGTTATTTTTTCCCTCTCAAGAGATGAAGATGAAAACAACAAATTTAATGAGTTCTTCTTCTCCCACTTCCCTCTTTTTGAGAGTCACATGAACAAGCTGAAGAGTGCGATAGAACAGGTAAACACAGTCTCTTCTGATTCCTGCACTTGTATTGCTGGCTGTTTCCCCCAGCCCTGTCAGATGTAATTCCTAATGCTTGTTACTGGTCTGCAGAAGCGGGATCAACTCGCTGTTGGGTGTAGGAATTGCACCAGCCAAGAGCTTTGCTCCACAACATCTTTGGTGATGTTTCTTATTGCTTGTAAAAGCACAACATGGGGAGGACAGAGCCTGCTGCATTGCACTGCAGGGATCGCTGAGAGTGAGAACAGTCACTGGGGCTCTGTAAGCTCCCAGTAATCCTGAAGCAGCCAAGGGGAAAAGTGCTTTTAAGGCCACCTCAGCCTCCCTGTTCCAGCTGTATCTGAGTCTGGTGGATTGCAGGGTGAGAACCTGCCTCTAGGCTATTGCAGGCTGTAATTACTGAGGGGTTTTTCTTTCCCTTTATTTTACCCGGAAGACTGAAGTATCAAGAAGAAGAAGATTTGCTTCAGCTCTCTCTTCTAGGAAATACTTATTGGTCACTTTGCCATGGCAGTGAAAACTTTGACCCCTTTTATGCCTTCAATGATGACAACAAGCACAGAAGCAGCCCAGGCTGCAAATGCCTGTGCCTTACCTGTCTTCCCTCAGATAAGAAAGTTGGCACTTGCATCATCACTTTATCACTTTAAAAAAACCCTATTTGCATGACTGGTTGCAGGGAAGATAAAGTCAAACACATGACTTTGTTTTCCATTTTCTGTGCTGCTGCAGCTCTGTGTTACTTATCTTGCTTAATGATTGTTTTCAAGGCTATGAAAATGAGTCGCCGATCAGCTGATGCCAGTCAGCGGAGTTTGGCCTATAACAGGATTGTTGATGCCCTGAATGAGTTCAGGTGAGCTGTTCTCTCCTTGTGTCTGTGTCTTCAAAAGCACTTGCTTCTGGTGTAGAGGGATCTTAGTGCAGGATAAGGAACTTGTAACGTCTAAAGTCTTCTGCAGAAGCACGTACAATGCAGGCATTGGTGATAGAAAGTCATAATCCGTGTTCTCAGACATTGCCAAGTGTGTGTATCCATCAGGACTTGGTGTGAACAGGACACAGATGATGAAGGTTTTCTGTGCTTTAGGTGGAAAGGAAGCTCCCAGCGACCTCTTAAATTGTCTTTTATGGCCCACTGAGATGGGGAAAAGAATTGCAAAGCCGTGTTAGGGAAATCCTCCTCTCGTGTATGTTTTCCCAATGTGTGAGGCAAAGCAGGACCTTTACCCTGCTCTAAATTCTGCTCTAAAGGCATTTCAGATAAGCAGCTACTGAGGAGGGGACTATCTTTTTCACACAGTAAAATGCAGCACTGTAATCTCTTGCTATCAGTACCTGGAGGTCTCTGTTCGACAGTGACTACACCAAGTAAGGCAGATAAGCACATCCCTGGCATTTAACTGTATTTTCTTTCCATAGTTTAAGTCACGGGGAGGGAATTAAATGAAATCCGTCTGTTTCAAGTGATTCATCTCCTCTCACATGGGAGTGGCAGGGAGCTTCCTTTACAACCAGCGCAGAGCTGCTTTCCAAAGACTTTATAGGAGGCAGTGCTCTGATGTTATAAAAGGAAAATCCTGACTTCAGGATGTGCTTTACGGAGCAGCGAAGGATCCCGAGGGCTCACTCCTTTCTCTACAATCCACTTCCTGCCGTGGATTAGGTGGTGTTGCAGGAGGCAGGCACGGTGTAGTTTTAAACTGCGTTTACGTTCCAGAACCTCACCTGTGGGCAGGCGCCGGGAAGGGCAGAGGATGTGTTCCGCAGGGGCAGGAGGCAGGGAAGGGAGAGCACGTGGGGCTGCGGGGAGAGGTGGATGGGGTGAGCCGTGCCAAGAGAGGGAGCAGAGGGAGCTCGTGACTGCTGGGAGCCGCCGATCCTGCCCAGGGGCCCGAGACGAGTTCAGCAACTCGGCTGCCCCCAGCCCTGCCTCTGCTCCCCGTTCACTCCCAGAGCCGGTTCCTGCATTCCCACCTCCCCAGCTGTCTTCCCAAGTCCTTCCCCAAGCATTCCCCCTCAAGATACACTCGGCGGACTTTGCCCCATCGCCTTTGTCCTTCCAAGTTAAACAGTGCCAGAGCGCTGGGGAGGAGCGCGTGTCCCGACTCGACATAACCCTGAACACAGAGGGCAAACCCCACTTGGTTGCTTTTTCCTCCTCCTCCTCGTGGGGAAGCGCGGTGGGATGGGATGAGGAAGGCTGCTGCGGGGCTGAGGAGGGGAGAGCCCGTCCCTGCGGACTGGCACCGTCCTGCGCTGGGATCATTCACATGACGCAGCCATTGTGCAACCGGCGCTGGGAGCGTGTGTCTGAGCACCAGCTCCATGCAGAGGTTTCCATGGTGATGAAAATATTGCTCTTTAATAGCGTAACGAGGTAAATGAAATCCAGTTTCATTCTGTACAAACGAAGTTCCCCGGGCTGCAGGCTTTGGCACGGCTGCTTTGGGGTTGCTGCTTTATGTTTGCAGTGGGTGCACCAGCCCGTGGCCCCAGCCTGGGCAAGGTCCTTGTGGCTCGGGGTGGCAGCATGTGGTGCCGTCCAGAAAGGTGTTCCTGTGGCCCACAGGAGCCCCTTGCTTCTCAAAGCAAGGCAGTACAAGTCTGGTAAGGAGCGGGGGGAAACAGGCACATTTGAGTGCTGCAGGCTGGATGCAAAGATGCTTTGGCACAGGTTCAGCAAACCCATTTAGGCCGCGATTATCTCTTTAGGCGTCTGCTTTCCCACTGGAGTCACGGGGAAGTCAGGAGCCTGAGTCCTTTGGTGAACCTGAGACTTGCGTCGGTTCCTGCCCTCTTAGCAAATCATGCTGGAGGGAAGAAGGGTGCTGACTTCAGTGGGTTGGTGTTTCTGAAGCGTAATCCCGTGCTCCATTAACTCATTGCAGTCTTTGGGGTTTTGCAAGGAGAATCATCTTCTCCTTCCTCTCTCCTCTCCTTTTTTCTTTCTCCTCTGTTCTCATCTTTCCCCTTTCCCATCTTCTTTCCCCTCCTGCAAGGGGAAAGCAGCTTCTAGGCTGCTTCTACAAACCGCTGCTGTTGCTAACTTTGCCTTCGGTTTAGTTCCCAGCTCCAGGCCTACACTGTTCACGTTGCAGCAATTCTGAGTTTTCTAAAGCACTGCTGGATTTAGCTATTAACACTTAATTTGGAGGCTTAGAGCTCTCCTTGGCTGTCAGCTGTGCAGACACATGATTTATGAAGTAAGCTACTGTACTTGCATAAACATTTTGGCTGCCTCTTCCCCGAGGGCCAGTGCAGCACATTGATAATGCAGATCATGCATCTCGCTAATACCTGTGTGCAAGTGCACAGATTGGCAGGGAAACACTGAACACAGGGGCTGGGGAAGCACCTCTCTGCTGTCTGGCAGCCAGATTGGGCCCGGGGTTTATGCCAGTCATTTGTAAGCAGCTTATGGTGCTGTGAACCCAGGGGTGCTCCATGGTGCAGGCTGGCCCCTGTGCCCTGCTCTGGCACTGCTGCAGTGACTATTGCTTTTGTTTTCATCTTCCTTTTTATCATCTTTGGAAGGAAGGAATGGGGATAGGGAGCAAATGCATGTGAATTCATCATAATCCCAGCCTGGTTTGGGTTGAAGGGACCATAAAGCTCCTCCAGCTCCAACCCCTGCCACGGGCAGGGACCCCTTCCACTGGAGCAGCTTGCTCCAAGCCCCTGTGTCCAACCTGGCCTTGAACACTGCCAGGGATGGGGCAGCCACAGCTTCTCTGGGCACCCTGTGCCAGCGCCTCAGCACCCTCCCAGGGAAGAGCTTCTGCCTAAGAGCTCATCTCAGTCTCCCCTCTGGCAGGGTAAAGCCATGAGGAGCTGCCCAGCGCTGCAGGTCAGTGTTTCCTTTAGGCAGGAAGGGGGCTGCAGAGGGATGCTCTCATCCACGTTCAGTGCGTGCAGCAGCAGGGGATGTGTCTCAGACTGATGCTGAACCTCAGGACAAAGGCAGGGAAGGTTTGTGGTGTGTCTGGGTGAGGAGGGAGCAGCACAACACCCGAGCCACAGCCGTGCTGTGCCAGGGGCAGCGCTGTGTGTGCCTTGGTGCCATCTGCACCCACAGAGCAGACAAACCCCAGCGGGTTTGCAGGAAGGGCTTTGCTCAGGGCTTCATTTTCGCTTGGCTGGGCTGGGCTTGGGTCGGTTTCAAGCCACTCTTCCATGCAAAGGTGTTTCCTGAGGAGCTCCCCCAGCCCCTGCTGCACCATCACTGGTGCTGAGGTGCCCATAAGCTGCAGCTGGAGCTCAGCATCCAAATAGAAACCATTTTAAATGCACTGGCACAGGGTGCCCAGAGAAGCTGTGGCTGCCCCATCCATGGCAGTGCTCAAGGCCAGGTTGGACACAGGGGCTTGGAGCAAGCTGCTCTAGTGGAAGGGGTCCCTGCCCGTGGCAGGGGTTGGAGCTGGAGGAGCTTTAAGGTCCCTTCCAACACAAACCAGGCTGGGGTTCTACGAACCCTCAAAGGAACTGATCCTGTCATTAACTGAACTTTCCCTCCCATGCTGCGGCTGATGCAGGGGGGTGGCAGACAGAGGGGGCTGCTTGCTCCCTGTGCCAAGAGGGGTTCATCTGAGTTTCAATGCTTGTTATTTTTCAGATCCTGTTGACTTCCGCATCGTGTTTTGGGTGGTTTTGTTGCCTTTTTTCCCTTGCTTTTCCCCCCTTTTTCAGGTGCGTTTCCCTTTGCTTTGCTGTTTCTTTCCAGGCTGCATCTCTCTTCCTCCCCTCGCCGCAAGCAGCGGTTCCCCTGCCTTTACCAGGCTGGAAAGCAGCTTAATCCTTGCCCTTGGTTTGTGTGCGGGCTGGGCTGGAGGGTTCCCTGTGCTGCAGTCACATGCCTGCTGGCCCGTGGCCAGGGCAATCTGATCTGGGGCTGAGGAAACACTATCGGCCGCAGATGCAGCCAGGGTTACCAGAATAGTAAATAACAATCACAAGACTGGGGCTATCTGCTCAACGAAAACAAATACTTTAATGCGCTGCCTTTAGCACAGAAGTGGTTTCTCTTTTCCATCCAAACAGCCGAGCTGCAGGAGGCTGCACAGGGGTTGGTTTGCATGGAAGGAGGAAGGAGCTGCGCTTTGTGTTGTGTGATTTATCCTCAGCTGGGCCTGGGGGGTGGAAGATGCAGTTTTGAGCTTGGAAGTGGGGGTTTCTCCCTTGCTGTGGGCCTCTTCAACACCCACTCCAGTTAATGGGCTGTGAACAGGAACCTTTCCTTAATAATCCCACCTCTAATGCTGCTCGAAACTGGCCCAGCCAACAGCAAGCCTCTGGGGGGGGGGGGGGGGGGGGAGTGCTGTGGGGCTGGTAAGCACAAGGATAACTTGACTTTCCCCTTCTCCAGCCCACTGACTGCTTTCTGGCTTTCCATCTTATCCCTGTGCCAGTGGAACATCTGGAAGTCGGATCTTTGAGGAAGATGGGGTTGATTTTGGCTATTGTGAGCTTGCAGGACGGATTTTCATAGAATCATGGAATGGTTTGTGTTGGAAGGGACCTTAAAGCTCCTCCAGCTCCAACCCCTGCCACGGGCAGGGACCCCTTCCACTGGAGCAGCTTGCTCCAAGCCCCTGTGTCCAACCTGGCCTTGAGCACTGCCAGGGATGGGGCAGCCACAGCTTCTCTGGGCACCCTGTGCCAGCGCCTCAGCACCCTCACAGGGAAGAGCTTCTGCCTAAGAGCTCATCTCAGTCTCCCCTCTGGCAGGTTAAAGCCATTCCCCTTGGCCTGTCCCTACAGACCCTTGTCCAAAGCCCCTCTCCAGGTTTCCTGTAGCCCCTTTAGGCACTGGAGCTGCTCTGAGGTCTCCGGGAGCCTTCTCTTCTCCAGGCTGAACAAGAGAACATTGTGTTTAATGCAAACTGGTAGAGGAAATAAGGCAGAGAATGCCATTGTCCCCCCCAGACCCCATCTTCCTGAGCAGCCCCAGTGACTGTGGCACAGGGCACGGTCACCTTTGCTGCCCTCTTGGGTGCTGTCCCCATGCAGGTCTTTCCTCTCTGCCATGGAACCACCATGCAGTATCTCCTTCCTCCCCCAGCGCCCTCGCACCGTGGCTGCCGTGCTGGGCTCTGCTTCCCAGGGAGTTTCCCTTTAAACACTAAACCATGGAAGAGCTGGCAGCTCCTGCTGGAGCGTGGTTGCCCGACCTGCACAGTCACTGCTTCACTGCTGCAGGGGTCTAGGAATGTTTAGACCAACGTAGCCAGAGATGTTGAGAAATCAGAGGCGCTGGTAGGGATAATCGTGTAAGTCTTTGTCTGGGGAAGCAGAAATACCTCTTACAGAAGTGCATTTGGGGAATAGAGAGAAACCTGAACTGATCCGTCGCTTCCTTCGTTGTTCTGGGTTCTTCTCAGGCTCCCGTTTGTGCTGTGATGAAAACACAGCTTCCCATAGTGTCGTAATGGAGGAGCCGTACTTAAACTGTTGTTGCTTTAGAGCCTAGAGGGGTTTAAGAGTAACCTGAGGGGGTTTAATCTGGTGTTTTACTGCCAAGCCAAGGTTTTAATCACACATGTACTGCCCTCTGTAGAGTCACAGGGGATGGGGGTAGGTGCAGAGTGCTTGAACCCAGGGGAAACTGTGACTCTCACATGCTGTATTTAACACTGATGGAGCAAGCTGGAGCCCTGCTCTAGAAATCCATCCTGTGGTGGGTTTGGCCTAGAGATACACCAGTTTTCTTACAGGAAGGAGGAAGTTGAGGTATTTTATAAGTCAGATACACATAAACCTGGTCCAGTCATAAGTCAGGCAGAACTATAGAGGAATAACAGGTTTTCAGTGAAATGGAGAGAAATGGGGGAGACAGCAACAACAAATCCTTCATCTCTTTTCCATGCAGAACAAGGGAGATACTGACTCGGGACAGTGAATATTACTGTGTTTGGGAGCAGCTTAGGTAGATGTGTGAACAACCTGAGGCTTAACCCTCTGGGGTGGAAGGGTGAATTCATACTGTCTAATGGGTGATGATTGATAAATCTGATAGGAATGTTGGCTGGAACTCACTGTTGCAGTAAATCCTTCGAGTTGGGATCTCTGCCTTTGGAGTTTCCTTTAGTCTTATGGATTTTGGGGTTTGTTTTCCAGAACAACCATTTGCAATCTCTACACGATGCCGCGGATCGGGGAGCCTGTCTGGCTGACGATGATGTCGGGGACACCGGAGAAGAACCAGCTTTGCCATCGCTTCATGAAGGAGTTCACCTTCTTGATGGAAAATGCCTCTAAGAACCAGTATGGTGGATTTCACTCTTTTAAATGACAGCTTTTTTTATGCCTTTTTATTTCAAACCAATTTTTGAATCAGTTCTTAAAATCCGGGTAAATCAAAGATTCCAAAGGCCATCCATAAATACCTCCTTTTTAAACCTGAAGTGAGGTATCCCATTAAACGCCTGCTGCCCCAGCCCTCTGCCTCTTGGTAGAGGCTGAACACTTGAAACATGTCCATAGGAAGCGCGTGATGGGTGTGTATGTCTGGAAGGGGGTGAACATACCTTATGAAATGCATTAATCTGCCTTTCAGAATCAGTTATCATATGATGAGCGAGGTCAGACATCCAGCTAGAGCCGTGGCTGCAACCCTGTCTGACCACAGACTGCTCTTAAACCCGACTTCCACTGAAGGAATGGTGTGTTCCATTGGTGCTCACCTTCCTGCCCTCCGGCCAGAGCCAGGAGCAGTTGTTGGAAATGGAGGCAGAGAACGTTCTTGATAAACTCAGGAGAATCTGATAAATTTACTCTTTTGTCAACACCTCATCCTGCTTCCCCAGGGCATGAACAGAGGAAGTTTGGCTCCATTGAAGTCCTAAAACGAGCACAAACATGTGAAGGTGGAGTGGGAATGGCACTGGAGACCAGCTGGTAGCTCCGGGGGAGCTGCTCTCTGCAGGGTGGGGAAGGGAAGGGGCTGCTTCTCACCATCTTCTAGCCTTGCCACCAATGTCACCTTCTGTGTCCCTGAGTGGGAGGTGACAGTGGTCAGTGCAGTCCTTCTCCTGCCTAAGGGCAATGGGAGAAGCCACAGGGAGCTGTGAGGGGTTCAAAGGTGTTTTCTCCCAATGAGTTCCTGCTGCAGTGGATGTGTTCCTGGGATTAGCCCCTGTGGTCCCTGCCATTCCGAGCCCTTGGTTACATTTCAGTGGTCATTTGTTTGGCTTTATTGTTTTGGTTAAAATGCAGTAAGATTCACACCGATGGAAGCAAGAGGAAAATCAAACCCTGTGTCCTTTTCAAGCCAGTTCTAAATCTCCTTTCCTTCTTTGGCTGCCTCCGGTGAGGAAACAGCTAAATTTAAGATGCAGGTTCTTGATGCTGTACATAAACTATTGAAATAGCTTTATTTTGGGTCTTGGGCACTGGACTTTCCCTCCCTAGCACCTGAACCACTGCAGCAGCTACCAGCACCATCTGTCGGCACATGGGCCTTGGGCTGTGCTTCTGCTCCCTCTTCCTGCCAGGAACAACAGGGATTGGGAACCACAATCTCCCTGCATGGAGCCCAGACCATGCTCTTTCGCTGCCATACCTCAGATAGCTCACATTCCTCAGAAAGGTTCTTGCTTTCCTTGCTCAGCTGGTGGATGCTGTTGTGCCAGGGTAAGGACACAACCTCGCTGGCTGGGCTGCCCAGCTTGGGGGGGGTTATTTCTGGAAAGGAGCAGCCACATGTGCTTAAATCGCTTGACACGTAGATGAAAGAATGCAGCACCCAGTTATTGTATAGGTTTGGTAGCAGCAGCCTTCCTCCTCTTCAGTAGTCACAGATCTTAAGGGTTTGGGATCTCCTTCCTGGAGGACCAAGGCCACACGGTGCTACTGTTGCCTTGCAGCGAACCAAAGTAAGTTGGTTTTCAGGTGTTGTACAGCACAAAGCTTGCAGAATAGGAACTCTCAGATAACTGCCAACCAGAGGGGCTGAGATGCCACAAGTTTAAAAGGTTTTCTTTTACTTTAAATGCTCTCAAAAAAAGCTTTGCAGGCTGGGAGGGAAGGTGCAGCCCTCCCTTCTCTCCTCAAAGATCCAGGACCCAAAGGGATGATGTCTGCCAACTCTGTTGGGTTGTTTCTGCAGTCCTTGATCCATACAGCATGCTGTCAGTTTGACATCCTGAGTGTGTACCTGGAATACCATGATGTTGGACGTTGTGCTTTCAGGTTTTTACCGGCTTTGCTGACTGCTGTCCTGACAAACCACCTGGCCTGGGTCCCCACCGTCATGCCCAACGGCCAGCCGCCCATCAGGATCTTCCTGGAGAAGCATTCTTCCCAGAGCGTGGACATGCTGGCCAAAACTCATCCCTACAACCCACTGTGGGCACAGCTTGGTAGGTGACAAACTCCTCCAAACCCCCAACAGCTTCACATCACGAATGGTATGTGGTGGGTTTCGTGGATGCTTGTTCCTTCCCCCCAGAGTTAATTCTTTAGATCCAAAAGGAGACAGAAGTGTGGATTTCAAGCTATGTCTCACTTTGGTTTTTATATGTGCTTTAATTTCTTAAGGCATTATCAATTATAAAATGGCAGCCAAAAAGTCATCTATGGCAGTTCTCTTAAAGGTGATGATGAGGGATTCCACTCCTCTGGTCCTCCCTCTATAAGGAAAATCACTTTATCTTTTGGGAATGCTGCTGTCAGTAAGCCTGGTTCTGGAAAAAACAAATTAAGGAATCCATCTTCTGATAAGACATGAACATGGTCTCAATACAACAGGCAAATGAGTGACACGGTGCAGGAAATCATGACTAGCAAGCCACTAGGTCAGGTCTCAAGCCTCAGTTGAGTGGGTAGCTGGTCACAGTGTCTTCTGATTGCTGAGTACTGGGGATGAGTGAGCTTCCCACTCTCTGGTCAGATTGTCCTGCTCTGCACACAAACTGTGATGGAATTTGGTTAGACAAGGGAAAGGAAAGTTGTGCAAGGTTGCCCTATTGTGGTATAGGCAGGAATGGCCAGGGAGTTGGCAAGAAGACTTGATTTCAGCACTCATGGGACTCAGGGGATACGCTCTGGTTAGGCTGGCCTTCAGGGCCTCTTGGAGCCCTTGTTCCCTCATCCCTGCATTCATGCAGTGCCCTTGTACTTCTGGAACAACACATGCACAGGCACTTCCCCATGTGAATCTGGTGTACAGTCAAAGCAACCCATCCAACCCATAGCAGAGCTCCAGGGGAGCGAAGGGAAGGAGGTTGGCTTCAGCTTTGCACCCACCACTGTCACTTTTGCCCTCGCTCTTGGCATAGGCTTGTTCCTCCTTAGCGCTTTCTCATTGTGGGTAAGAGTTCAGCCCGGTTTCCAGACTATCCAGGGTAATTCAGAGCAGATGCCTCCTGTCGCCCATGGCTATATAAGGAGCCCAGGAGATGAGCCTCCAAAGCTAGGCACTGAAGTTAGGTGCTGCGAATGCTCCCTAACGCGGGAGATCAGATGTCTCCCGGACCAGTGTGTCACCTTACATCCGATACCAACAGCATCTTTGGGATTCTCTGTATTGAAAACAAAATACTAGCCTGGCTGGCATCACTCTTCTGCTTTGGTGTTTTCCTGTTGTAGACCTGGCCATTGAAAACTGGCTGCAGTGATTGTCTGGTAGAAGAATAATTCATTTTAAAGATGCAAAATAATTGTCTCTTTCCTGTTCTAGGTGACCTGTATGGAGCTATAGGATCACCTGTGAGATTAGCAAAAACAGTTGTGGTTGGCAAAAGGCATGACCTGGTACAGAGGTTGCTTTATTTCCTTACTTACTTCATCAGATGCTCTGAGCTTCAAGAGACTCATCTGCTAGAAAATGGGGAAGATGAAGCCATTGTCATGCCCGGAACTGTTATAACAACCACGCTGGAGAAAGGAGAAGTCGAGGAATCTGAGTATGTGCTTGTCACAATGCACAAGAACAGGGGTAACCTGCTACCAACTGAGTCTGAAGAGACGAGAACTCCCAACTGCAGCTGTAAATACTGCAAGTGCCCCATCTCCCTCGCGCAGAACATAGAAGGTGTTTCACAGCAAGAGAGAGAAGACACACAAAGCACTCCTAAGGTAGAGCTGGAAACGTCCTCGGATGAGAACAGAACTCTTGTTCCTGACGACTGCCAGGAGGATGCTGTTGATGGGAAGCAGCCGCGGCCCTGCCTGGACGCAAAACTGGAGAGCGTGGTGTGCACAGGGTCAGCTTCAGCAGAGAAGCGTGTAGGGACGGAGCCTGGTTTGGAGCCAGGGGCAGACGTGTGGAGGAAGGACGAGGCGCTGGAAGCGGGCAGCCAGGCGGGTGGTGGAACGTGGTCACCCGGCATCGCGGTGGAGAAGAAACCCCCGGATAAGCTCTTCTGCAAGGCGTTCCCCTGTAGCGCTGCCGAGGCTCAGACAAAGGTGACGTTCCTCATCGGAGATTCCATGTCACCCGACTCGGACATCGAGCTCAGGAGCCAGGCGGTGGCAGAGCAGATCGCTAGGCATCACAGCGTGCCGGCGCCAGCGGAAGGAGCGCCTGCTGATCAGAACTGTGAAGCTAAACAAGCTGTTGAGGACCAAAACAGGGACTGTGGGACAGCCGAACCCTTTCCTCCGGTTGCGAGCGAGCATCCGAGCTGGAACCCAAACCCATACAACGCCGAGAGCATGAGTCTGTTCGATGAATACTTCACTGATGACAGTGCAGTTGAGACCCGGACTGCTGACGATATTCCAGGGCAGGCAGCTCCAGACCTCCTTGCTCACAACAGTAGCTTAGAGTTCTCTAAAAAGCTCGGTGCAAAGAGTAGCAAACCACCGAGTGAGTTTTGTAAGTTCATGGACTCCGTCCGACAGGAGACCTACAAAAACTGCTTCAACGAGCAGGACCAAAGAGAGAAAATCTCTATTTGCGTCCCCCATGGGGACAGGGAAAACGTAGAGAAAAAGGTGGCCCCGGGAATTGACTGGGACATTCCAAGAAATGAGAGTTCGGATAGTGCCCTGGGTGACAGCGAGAGCGAGGACACAGGCCATGATCTAGCGAGGCTAAGCGGGAACTATTACGGAGGAGAGCAGGAAGACTGGGCAGAAGAGTACGAGATTCCCTTCCCTGGGTAAGTAGCGTTCGGCAGTAATGGAGCCTAAAACAGAGCAGAGCCTCTTCTCGTGTCACATGTTTGGAGGAATGCAAGCTGAACTTGGCATCAGAGGTTGGAAAAGTGTCTCTTGAGCTCGCTGGTTGTAAAGAACATAGAGCGATCAGTGGTGTGGAAAAAAGTACTAACTGTGCACCGAGACCTCGGCCTGTGTCCTCTCCCTCCACAATGGGCTGGTGGCAGAAGCTGACTCCAGGCTCTTCCTTGTTAGAAAGTGCTTGTGTAGAGGTTAGAAGAGATGCTAGAAGTGAAAACGCAGCCTCTCTGCCAGCTGCATTTGTTGTTTACTGTTGCCCGTCTCTTTGCTGTGCCTTTCCTGCAGGTCAAAACTAGTTGAAGTGAACTCTGTCCAGCCCAGTATTGCCAATTTCGGAAGATCCTTACTAGGTGGCTACTGCTCCTCTTACGTCCCCGACTTTGTTTTGCAAGGCATCGGAAGCGATGAGAAGCTGAGGCACTGTTTGGTGTCAGATTTGTCTCATGCTGTGCAGGTAATTAAGCTATATTTGGTAAATGTCTCTGTCGCAGTAGGGAAAGGCAAATGTTTGTGAATGCACAAACCTGCTGCAAGGGGAAATATTTACTGTCGCAGCTCGCTCCAGTCCCAGGTCACCAATTTCGTCTACTCCCTCATTAACACCTGGAAAACAAGGGTATTTTCCCTGTGGATCTGGGGCACAGATTCCTACTGGAACCAGCTGAGGGACTTGTGCCCTCAGGAAGATGGATCTCTGCTCTGAGCCACCATCATCTCCTGTAGGCACTGATGGCTGTGGCCCACAGGGTGCAATGATGTTAGACAAGACCAAGGGCTGAGGTTGCTGTGCATCCCTTCCCAGGCATGGGGGTCCTGCTGCAGTGGTCATGCAGGAGCTCCCTTTGCTCCCTCCTTTCCTCAGGCTGTCACTGAAAAGCATGATCCTGCTCCCCTCTGGTTTATTCCCAAGGGGATGAGGAAGGAGCCAGACACAGCATAGGGAGCAGGCAGTCCACTGAGAGGCTCTGAGCATCCCCTTCTTCCACACCTCTCCAGTTAAGATGTGCATCACGTCCCTCACATTAGTGTCCCCTTTCCTTGTGCCCAGCCCTGCAGGGGCTGAGTTTCACTCCCTGCGTGCTTGCATTTAAGCCATGTGTGAAGTGTAACTGAACTTCAGGCAACAGAAGCAGCAGTGTGAGGTAGCCATGAAACAGATGTGTCTGAAATACAACCTAACCGTGGTGTGTGTCCATCAGGAGACTTGGGAAGAGATTGAGAGGCTATGAAAGGGCTGGGCAAGATTTTATGTGCTTCTCTTAAAGGAAGATAGTAACTGCATCCTAGCGCTGTGGACGTCCCTGGGGCGCTTTGGAAGGAGATGCTCCCCAACAGTCCAGCCCCAAAACGCACGGGGGAAGGACAGCGGGTTCCAAATGCTGCCTCTGAAACCTCCCTGGCTGGGAGCAGTGGAGGAGCTGGTGCAGGCTTGGCTCCGGACTCCCTCTGCTGGCCTTCTCGACACGGGAATGCTGCCACAACCAGGAGTAAACCGGATCTGTTCACACTGCCTCTATGAGCAGCAAGCTGGGGCTTGGGTACTTTGCGTTTTAGGGGTTTAAGATACACTTTAGAGATGTCAGAGCTCTTTATATCCGATATCAAAAGATACAGTTGTCAGCCAGCGACACACATCCAAGCCTGGAAGAAAATGTAAACCAGCAACTATCCTGCTAAAGCTGTGCCTTGCTTACAGTAACACTCTGATTTTAATAGCTGCAGCACAGTGTTAGCAGATGTTCCTGTGTTACAGACAAAGCAGTGCCTGGGATGCCATCCCTGCTCGCCAGGATGTTGTTATCCGTGTTATCCACAGCTCAGCTGTGGTTGTTATCCTCAGTGTTCTGCGTGGTCCCTTGTCATCCTCGGGTCTCTGCTATTCCTGTTTTGTTTCTAGCATCCCGTGCTGGATGAGCCGATCGCGGAAGCCGTCTGCATCATTGCAGACACGGACAAATGGACGGTGCAAGTGGCCAGTAGCCAGAGGCGAATGATTGACAACAAGCTGGGGAAGGAGGTGTTAGTGTCGAGTCTTGTCTCCAACCTGCTGCATTCCACTCTTCAGCTGTACAAGCATAATTTATCTCCAAACTTTGTAAGTATGAGGAGCGATGGAGAGGGCAGTGCTTTGAAGGCATCCTTTCACTGCATGGCTTCAGAGGCTGTGAGCTTCTGCCTGGTTGATGTAAGCCAGAGCCACAGTTGCAGTAGCCAGCGCATCCCCTGACAGAGCTGTTTGAGCTGCCCGTTTAAACCCTGCTCTGTAATCAAGGCAGCTGTCTCATTAATTCCGATTTAACATGCAATCAAAGGCTTCTGCTCAAAAGTAAGAGTCTTGTCAGTGAGTACCTTACTAATTATTCTCCTAGACACAGCCACAGGAAGGCAGTAGGTGTTTGGGGTCTGTGCTGTGTGGGTGCAGTTTGGATGCAGCGCTGTTCTCTCTCCCTGACGCAACTCTCTTTGCTTTCTAGTGTGTAATGCACCTGGAGGACCGGCTGCAGGAGCTCTACTTCAAAAGCAAGATGCTGTCCGAGTATCTGAAGGGCCAGATGAGGGTTCACGTGAAGGAGCTGGGCGTGGTGCTGGGGTAGGATCACAAATCCCTCCGAGCAGTGCTGCCGCGGGTTTCCTGGTGCCACATCCTCCTCCTGGGCTTGTTCTAAGCACAGAAAATGGATTCCTAAAGGGGAATGGATTTCCCATAGAAACCCATGGCCACGGGCTTCTCCTTAGCCATTGCTTGATCCCGAGGATCCCCCAGCCTTTCTCTCTTCCCTCCGGGCAGGAAGGTGGGCTCAGCACTCCAGAGCTTATCAGACTCTTTGCTTACTTAAGTCAGTCATCACTGAACAACGTGGGGCACCTGATTGCTCCAGGTTGACTTTCCCTACATTGGCAGAAAACTCCCCCTGTGTCATGTAAGGCACATAATGCCTCTCTGTGGGTGCGGGGCAGAGGCAGAGGAGCTATTTAAGGGGTGTTTATAGGAAAGCTCTGAATAGCTTTTTATGCAGAGGAGCCACAGGGTGAGCAGGAAGGCACACGGAGCACATGTGGAGCTGGAGATGGGGAGCAGCTGCAGTGGGTGAGCTCCAGCACTGTGCCAGGGCTGCCTTGGTAGTTGCTGCAGTAGTTCAGCCTAATCCTCGGCTCCTGTGCATTGTCCCCCAGTTACTGCTCCTTTGCGTGGGGGGCAGGAGGGAATCTGCTGTTCTCCTCCTTCCATTTGCCTTCTCACCAGTTTGTTGGCCCTGTTTAAAAGAAGCCAGGAGCTGCGCAGTGCGGAGCGGTCGCTCCTCAGCATGAACAACACGAGGATACAGGGGGGCAGAGCAGCAATGTGGAGGCTGCAGTGTGTAACCCGGCTGGCAGGGCTGCCTTAGGAGGGAAGCTCAGTGGGATTTAGTTTTCCAGTGTCCCTCTCGGAGCTGGGCATGCTCATGGCCCAGGCAAAGGCTGGGGCTGGAGCACGGTGACTGACGTGCGTTTCGGGTTGGATTAAATGCGGCTCTTCTGCTTCCTTTTAGGATTGAATCCAGCGACCTCCCTTTGCTGGCAGCTGTAGCAAGCACTCACTCTCCCTACGTTGCCCAGATACTACTTTAAAATACCAGAGGCCGTAGATGTTGACTTTTTTCCTCCCCCTCTGGAAACAAAGTGGAAGAAGACAACTTGTTCTGGCTCCTTTCTCTTTGAAGCCATTAAAACAAACTGCTCGTTGAGCTGCAGCACCTCCATATATGACTGCACGTTGTGCAAACACTTGGAGGCTTTTCCTCTCCCGCTTGGTCGTTTATAAAGAAGGATAAAGAAAGGAAAACAGAGCAAGCCGGGGACTTCAGCCACAGACAGGAGAGGAAGATCTGCGGTTTTTAGCAGCTTCTGCCACCACGGCCAAGTGTAACTCAGATGGGGGACGTGAGGAAGAGCTGCTTTGAGGAATACGTGATGCTGTCGCTGGTTATGGACTTACCGAGGGGACACAGCAGCTGCTGGCAGCCCGAGGAGGAGCTCCTTCAGTCTCTAACTCTCAAGCTGCAATGAGTTGTAAACAACTTCTCCTTTTCCATGTCATGGTCCAGGTCTGGGCTCTTCCCTGAGGAAGAACGGGGGAGACGAGGGGGGGGTGTTTTGTAAAAAGCTCATTCATGACACTCAGCTCCAAGGTTAATTTATGATCTTTCTCCTGGGGAGAGGAATAGCTGGGGGGGGGGGGGGGGGGGGGGGGAGGAGGAAGAGGAGGCCAACAGCGATGGAGGTTCTCTTTCTTGGCTGGGTGTTGTAACCAGTATTAAATGTTTCTAACGTGTCAATGTTGCTTTATACCAAGTGATGCTTTTCTTCCACAACGTAATCAGAATGTTTAAAGGAAAAAATCATCTCTAAGGGAGCGTTGGCTGCGGTTTGCCCACAGGCCCCAGGTGACTCTTTACCTCTTAACTTTTCTATGGTCTCTAATATTCTTGCAACATCATCTTCTTTTTACAGCAGTCAGTCAGCTATTGAAGTGATGAACTAGAAACAATTGTACCAAAGCAGTGGGGAAGAAACAGATAGACTATTACTACCCTTAAATTGCTCAGGTAACGAATTGCTCTGTTTTTTAAAGCCATTCTGCAAAACCAGGACGTTGCTTACATCACAGTGCAGTAACACCAGGTTATTTCTGGACAGATGCACCCCTCGATGCAGATGACTCTAATCCCTTTTCTACTCACTTGTGTAATTACCAGCAGGAAATGTTGTTTATTTTATTCTCAGCATTTCTCCTTTCCTCAGCCATCGCTGTTTTGTCATTGTATATACAACAGTTGTACGAATAGCTGATGGACCCAGCCTGCTGTAAGTAATGTAAATATACAGTGGTAGGTGGATTATGTTTTCAAAGGCTCTACTACCTCAGTTTAACTGGACACTTCATTAGAGGCTTTTCTTTGCGTATTTGTCCTGGCAGCCAGTTCATGTTGCTGGGGTTTAGGTTCTGTACCCACCCCTGACGTGCAGTAGGTTGGAAGCCATGGGTTAGCCGCACATGTAGGAGATATGTGCTCACATGGTCGCTGAACTCTATAAACAGCTCTATAAATATGTCCCTCTGTAATCACCCATTCAATAGTGTAGCACGCCTGCTATTGTTCGAGGAGGTATTTGAAATACAAAATCTATTTTAACCATTTGATAAACTCGAAAACAATAGGAGAGATCCCGGCCCCAGCGCTGCCTCCTCCCTTCCTCCCTGCGCCAGGATTCCAGTACTACTTAAAGCTGTAACTTCAGACTCTGTCCCAGGGAAGATCCACATGGAAAACCCATGGCCCTTTCCATGTAGGACTGAGTCCCCCTTAGTAACTCAAACCTTAATATAGGCAGTGGCACTGGGAGCATTTTTGTATATAAAATCTAACACTGACTGCTGCAGGGAAGAACCTTGTTTTTAATATGTGATCCAAGGATGTTTCTCCCCTATTCTTCAAATGTCCTTCCTTCACCACACTGTTACTTTACATCTGGCTTTTGGAATGAGCACAGAACATAGAGGCCCAGTTGTGTAAACCCATTCTTTACGAAATACAGCATTGAGCTCAGCACGGGGATGTTGAACTCTCTGCTGTGCTCGGTTCTAGAGCCAGGAGTTATACACAGACATGCAATTGTAACCTGGAGGTGTCAGCATGGGCCTGGCTCTGGAATCTCTGCCCCTGCCTCTGCGTGGTTCCTCATGTGGCTTCATCCACAGCACATCCCCTAATAGATGGACAACCCCCCGGACCATGCTTATAAGGAAGATACCACATCCTCCTCCCTTTAACCATGATCAGGCGAGTTGTTGGCATTGCTGATGTGGATTTGACTCTCTCAAATGGCCCTTGCACAGCCTGAAATCAGTATTAACTTGAGAAGAAGGTGTTGATTTGGTGGTGTCCTTCCCTGCTGTGCCCTGCCTGACAGGACCCCTCCGCATTGTCCCAGCGGAGGGGCCATGGATGTGGCCTCCTCATTCTCCTCCTGAGGAGCACATTGGTCCCAACTCATCCCAAACCCTGTGTGATGGGATGTTTTCCCATAGGTGAACTTTGAGGGTGCATGAACAACACGGTACGAATGTCTGTGTGTTAAACACCACGAAAAGGGATCTTCTGCAGGACTCCATTAAAGTGTATTGCGATGGTTTTATGTGAATAGAAAACTAATGTTTGATTTCTTCTGTTTCCACTATTACCCATCTCCATTAACATGTCTTAATTTCCTGGCTGAAAACTAAGTGTACTAAGGCACGCGGCTGAGCAAAGTTGTTGTTGTTGCAATTGGCCAACACTGGGCTGCTAAGAACAAACCCTATTTAAAAGAAAGGATTTTCCACCTCGCGGGTGTTTTCCCTGTTAGTTGTTAGAGATGTTTTATGACAGGTTTTTTGTTTTTTTTTTTGCTTTCTCTAAATTATTTAGACGGTGGTACTTGTAAAATGCTGGGTAAAATGTACATACTTGTTCTCTCTTCTGGTTTTGTATATATTTCCCAAGATGTGCACTTGTATTATAATAACCATTCCCAATTTTAGGGGAAATTTGTGCAATAAATACAGTATGTCGATTTACTTTGGTGCACTCGGTGTCTGGTTTGTACACAAGTAGTAGGAGGGCGGTGGTGAGTGTGCAAACTACGACCATCCCCAGCTTCGCTCTCCCGTCCCTTCGGTGCACACCTCCTGCTACTTAGGGGTGCTGCAGCCGGTGACTTTGGGGTCTCTTGAGGAATTAATCATTTCAAATGGGAATCTGTGGTTGAATTTGCCGCCCCTTCAGTTGTGAATGTTGCTGGCCACAGCAAAAGCAGCAGGAAGACAGAAGATGGTCCTGACCCTCTGGAGGATGCTTGACTTTGCATGGGGGGCACAGATGAAGCTGTGGTCCTGGCATGGGTCTGTGTGGTCACCTCAAAGCAGTTTGTCTCACTAGTCGAGTGTTTGCAGTTCCTCTCCTACAAGGTACCGTGTTTGTGCCCTTTGCACAGTCACAATCCCTTTCCTGTCTTTGTCTCCCAGGAATGAAGAAGTCTTCATAAGGTTTATGAATACAAGTTCAAGTTACGATAGAGGGCTGTCAAGGAAAGAGAAGCAGTAATCATACAACAGGAAGAAGAATTAACTTGGGAAGACATAGCAGAGCGTATGTATGATGGCTTTTAGGGCATTCGATTAATCCAGGTCCTGTATTCTTGAAAAGGGCATAAAAAAGAGCAAAAGATGGGAGACTGTGGCCTGAAGTACCTGCATCCTCTGTTCTCGATGAGTGGCTCATCCTCAGTGGATGTTGTAGGAGAGGAAGGGAGCTGCTGTGTCGGGATACTGGGATACGGGGTGCACCCGTGTGTGCTGCTGTCAGAGCCCTGCAGTGGAGGATGGAGGATCTGTGTTACCAGAGTAGATGGTCATGAGGTGTCCTCTTGATGGGGCAGGCACGAGGTTGGTTCATGATCATGTGTCTCTGGGCGGTGTTTGCCAAGGGTTGCTGTTAGCAGCAGAATGCCTGCAGCATCCAATGGCAGAGCAGGGGTTGGAAATGGATGAGCTTTAAGGTCCCTTCAACCCAAACTGTTCTGTGACTCCATGAAACACAGACGGATGCGGAGGCACCGGCATCATTCCTAACCAGCAGCACAGGGCTTGGCTGCAGACTGGGTCTCCCACAGGTCCTCTGCTGCCCTACAGCCCATCCTCTCCTAGGGAGCACAGTGGCAGCAGGAAGCACGTTACTCCCATGTCTGTTTATTTGCGTTACCAGAACCATTTGTGCAGTGGCAGAATTTGCTTCCTGAACCTCTGCCTGTTCCAGCTGCTGCTCCCAGCTGGAGCTGAGCACATCTGCTCCGAGCGTGGGGAGCCACCGCCCGAGCTCCTGCCTTCAGCCGCACTCGGCACCAGCCACAGCGGGGCACGAGGAGCTCTTGATGCCCATCACTGGTAATCACTGCACAGGAGGAAGGAGAGGACAGTCAGTAGCTGGTCCTGTGGTTCAGGGCATTGCTACCTGAGTATCGTCACACTTGTGCTGTGGTGAGGCACTCAGCAGCTCCCCTTGCGTGGCCACCTCTGCTGCAAGATCCTATTTGCTGAAGGAGCTCAGAGGCTCCTTCCCCAGGCTCTGCCCTTCCTCTGCCCGGTACCTGTTGCTCAAGGCCTAGGTTTGAGCAATGCCCATGGTGGCCGGGCTGCGGGCAGGGCAGGTTGTGCTTGTGGGTCTGGATGGTTGTTTCAGGGCCAGGTTTCCACCAGAGCTCCACGCCAGAGCCCTGTGATACCATCTCGGCATCTGTTTGGGTGCTCAGCCACCACCGAGGGTGAGGAACCTGCCCCAGGGCAGAGATGTGCTGCCGATCAGCACCCATGAGGCACCCTGGACCAGCGACAGGTCCTTATTGCACCATACCAGAGGAAGGGCTTGGGCTGGAGGTTGGTCCCGGGTTTTGGGAGCAGCACAGGAGATAAGCAGATGCCTTTTCCTGTGACACAGATGCCCTGATGTGCCCCATCTCCAGCCAGGGAGCAGAGCTCCAGTCCAGGGGCTCAAACACCTTTGTGCTTTGTTTGCTGCTGTTTTCCTTAAGGAGCTGCCTCCATTGGCAGCAGTTTCTCTGTAGATGTTTCTTCTCAGAGATGAAGTTACAGACCAAGAAGTCTTCACCTTTCTTTACCTTGGGGTGTGGGTGGCCAGAGGGAAGCATCCTGCCGTGGCTCATCCTCTTCCCATTACAAAATGAGAACCTTGCGTGAGCCGCTTCCTCCAAAGCTTTTCCTTCTTCCTGATCTCCTCAACGCATGTTCTGGTGCCGCTGGTAGGACAGACCCAGCTGGAAAACCGCTGAGGAACTGGGAGCTGCAGCCACGTCCTGCTGTGCGCATCGTGTGCGGCTCTGCTGTGCTGCAGCAGAGGCAGGGCTGCTCTCACTGCTGTTTCCTCCTCGAGGAGGACAGGCTGAAGCCGCAGCTCCACGACACGTGTGTGTTGCGTGTGGCAGCGCTGGGTGGCAGAGCTGATGGTGGAGTTTGACCCAGGAAAACAAGGGTTTTCCATGAGCAGCACAGGAAATGAAAGCAGTTTCTGACAGAAGGGTGTGAGAAAGATGGGAGCAAGCGCTCCCTTGAGAAATGAACATCCTGCTTCCTAAAGGCAAAGTGTTTCAGTGTTCTTGAGGAATAGAATGGGTTTATAGAAACCTGGAGAGGGGCTTTGGCCAAGGGCCTGCAGGGACAGGCCAAGGGGAATGGCTTTAACCTGCCAGAGGGGAGACTGAGCTGAGCTCTTAGGCAGAAGCTCTTCCCTGGGAGGGTGCTGAGGCGCTGGCACAGGGTGCCCAGAGAAGCTGTGGCTGCCCCATCCCTGGCAGTGTTCAAGGCCAGGTTGGACACAGGGGCTTAGAGCAAGCTGCTCTAGTGGAAGGGGGTCCCTGCCCGTGGCAGGGGTTGGAGCTGGAGGAGCTTTGAGGCCCCTTCAACCCAAACCAGGCTGGGATTTTATGTCACCAAAAGAAAAGCAGTTTGTGAACAGCGCAGAGCCAGCACAGAGGCAGCAGAGAGAGAACATGGAGACAAAGCCCGAGTCTCTACAGGGGTGATGATGGCAAGTCGCTTGGATGGCTCCAGTGCTGAGACTGGACCACTGATGGTGGTCTCCTGAGCAAACACCCTCATTCAGAGGCTCTGGTGCAGGGACTGGGACAGGTCCCGGTGCTACAGAGGCGTTTGTGAATGGTGGCTCTTGGAGAGGGGACAAATGGGTTTGTGCGCTCGGTTTTCCTGCTGGAGACGCTTTTCCCTCTGGAGAACCTCGCAGCGTTTGCGACGCTTACATTCAGCAATTCTTCTCTAATTACTTCCAAATTACAGCCACCAGCAATTATATTTTTCAATAGCTGATTGAGTGCTCTGAATCCTAAGAAATTAACTCCCCGATTTTCAAGGACTCCATTTATTAATAGCAGCCATAAGTAGAAATCTTGGCTAATTTTGATCACTACCCAAAGAGCAGAAAGAATGAGGGCTCCTGTTTGCATGTATTAACAATGGGACTGATAAAATTTGCTGGAGACCTTCTTGGGGAACAAGATAATTACAGCTGTGTGGTTTGTGCAGCAATAATTAATGCTCGTGGGCTTTATTCTCCAGGCTTGTTTTCCTTGTGCAGCTCCAACAGTTGAAGTCTTGATGTCTGTCGTTTCACACAACATTGTTCGGGGCTGGTTATGCTGTAAAAGCCATCAGCCTGGAGGCACACACAGCCTAAATCTCCAAATCATTGCTTAAATCATAGGGTACTGCAAAGCAGGCTCTTCCTATGGAAACTGATACAGATCGGTGAAAACCAAAGGCTTTGAAGTGATTTAGTATGAACTGATTTAGGATCAAAACCAATGGCCCTGTCCTGGGCGAGCAAACCCTTGCTGCTCCTGGCAACTGCAGCTCTTCCCAGCCCTGAATTCCGACTCCCATTTTGAGGGGGAAGCAATCCTTGATGTAACCACAGCTTCTCAGCTGTGCTGGAGCTCACTGTCACATCCTTGTCTGGTTTTTCCCAGGCTCGCTGGCTGGGAAGCTGCTGACCCCGCTGGGTCGCAGGTTCCTGCAGCAGCTCTCCCTTTGGTCAGTGGCTCGGCAGGAGTCCATGCAGATTCCACCCAGGACAAGTCGTCAGGCTCAGCAATCCGGGTGAATTCCCTCTTTTCCAGAACACCCACAGCAGAGGCGGGTTTAGAGGACTTGTTCCAGCAGGAGTACTTGCCCCTGCCTTCATCACCTGCAGCCAAAGCACAAGAGCTCATTCAGCATCTCTAATGAATCTGTGATGCAGCTGGTTTCCTGTTCAGTGTCAACTGAAGAGGCAGCTGAGCGTCACCCTGAGCATCATTCCTGGAGCATGTGGGGTCTTGATAATGCAGCAAGGAAAATCTTCCCCTGAGAGAGCCCTCCTGGCCCACTGTGGTGCCAACAGTTTCACTGCTGGAGCACCATCACTGTGGGGTTGTGCCACAGTCACAAGCAGCTGCCTTCATGTTCATGGGGGCTCTGGTACCCAGCTCCGCTGATGGTCAGTCAGACCCTGGCAGTGTTCAAGGCCAGGCTGGACGGGCTTGGAGCACCCTGCTCTAGTGGAAGGAGCAAAAACCCCACTTTGAGAAATCCCTCCCATGTGGGAAAGTGGCTGTAGGTTAAGTGGTATCTGTGTACTTCAGTGGCATCTGGTGTCGCTGGGCGGTGCACTGAGCCACACACTCCAGCACTTGCATCACTGTGTGATTCATGTGATCATCTGACCTTCACCTCGCTGCTGTTCTGCTTTTATTTCCCCTGCTCCCGGCCACTTACAGTAAGGGACATTCCTCCTGTGGTTCACACAATGCTTCCTTTCATTCGAGGACTGCGAATGGGTGCGCTGGTAGCATTTTAAACCCCAACCAGGACAATCTTCTACTTGAAAAGCACAGGATGGAGGAACGCTTCCCTCTCCCCTCACGTTAACTCCAGGAGTTGCTGCACGTTAGTCACAGCCTCCCCTTGGATGAAAGCCCTGCAACCCCTTGGGGTGGGTTTGCAGTGAAGGTACCTCCCCACGTTGTGTGCTGAAAGGAGAATCCTAGAATCCCAAATTTGAAAGGACCTCAAGGATCATCCTTGAGATACTGGCACATGCTGACAAGGTCACCTGAGCCTTCTCTTCTCCAGGCTGCACAGTCCCGGCTCTCCCAGCCGTTCCTCACACACTGCCCAGCCCCTGGATCATCTTTGTGGCCCTTCTCTGGACCCTCTCCAACCCATCCCCAGCCTTTTTGTACAGCAGGGACCAAAACCGCTCACAGTATTCCAGGGTTGGCCTGATAAGAGCCAAGTGGAGAGGGATAATGCCAGGTTTTCCAGGAGGCCAGCTCTGTGCACTGGCCCTTGCTGTACCTTCAGCATCCTCGGGTGTCTTGGCTCTTTGATGCATGAAGGTAAAAGAAAGCCTGGTGGTGTCTCAGCAGGAGCACCTCAGCTTTCCACTGCAGGAGAGCTTCTGGGCTATGGCAAGAGGCCACCACAGGCTCTAGGACACTGCTGTGCATCAAGATCCTCCACCATCAATCACATCTACTGCGCACCAGAATGGCTGTGACGTTACCAAGGCCTCTCCATGGCGGGGAGGAAAACCACACCGAATGGAAGGAGAGTCATCTGCAGATCTTTAAGTTAAAAATAGGCAGGATTTGGTCTGCAGAAGACAGTTTGTTCTGTTGTGCTGCTGGCATCATGTGAGCAATGCCAAACACTTCTGCATTTGAAGACTAAAACCGAGGCACTGAAAACAGGAACCTTCTGGATACTCTGCATGCCTGAGAATTACTGGTTTCAGCGAGCTGCCTGATACCATCTCATCCATATGGTTGTGCTTGGGTGGGGGAACAAACATCTCATTAGCTCTGGAGGGTCATTAAAAGCCGGAGAACAGATCATAGGGAATAATAAGGATGCACGTCATCGTGCGAAGACAGATGATAAAAGCCTGTGACACCGAGTGCTTCAATGAGGGGGGACCCAACTGAGGAGTGTGGAGGAGCTGAGCACTTCTAAGGCTAATGTCAGTGGGAGCTGTTTGTAGTCTCCTCATGAGAACAAATCAGACCGACAGCATTGAAATGTGACTAAAAGCAGAGAATGATACAGGGAATTTTGGCCTACATAACTTCGCAATGAGTTCACCGAGCATTCCTGGCTCCCAGGCCTGGACTGAGCCTCCTAAACTGTGCAACACTTCTTTGCAATCAAATTATAGCTTATACACACACAGAGAAACACAGACACATCTGCAGGCACTGCGGAGCTGGGGTGATGCTGCTCAACTGTTGCACCCGTCTCGGCTACAACAGCGATGCTCATGGTTGCAGAGTACCCTGGCACCAGCGAGCAAGGAAATGGTAAGAACTGCAACTCTTCCCCAGCCTTGGTCTTGATCCAAATGCTGTAATAATATAACTCATAGTGTTATATGAGTATAACTCATAATGTAACTCATAGGAGTTAAAAACCAAGTAGCATGGATTTGAGTGCAGAAAGCAGAGGAATAGCATGTCGGGTGTTTATTCCCAGTTTCTTCATGTAGGTGATGGCCAGCTCAGACGAAGTCTAGACGAGGTGCCTGCTACTTGGCTGCACCAGAGGTTGTTTGTTATTTTTCCACATGCTCAGAGAATTGCTCCCTTCTCTTCAAAAAAGGGGAAGTTCTGCAATCCTATTTACTCCGCTCTTTATCACACTGAACCTGGCTCCTCTCGCATGCCCTGTTCTTTTCCTAGCTCAACACCGTCAGCCAAAGCCTTGTCCCCTTACAAATGTCACAGATACACAGCCCAGCAGTGGTGAGTTATGCAAGTGTTTGGCTTTTTGCCTCTGAAAATAGCTACTCTGGAGAAAAATACAAATAACCCTTGCATGTTCTCACCGGGTTATAACAGGTCACAAAGTCCCCACTGGTTGGGAAAACATCTTGCAATTTGTAGTTGTATAACTTTAAGTGGACCCCAACATTAATGAAAGAGACCTTAAATGTTTGGAATGAGAGATGCTAATCCGGCTGCTGATGCCGGCTCAGTGCTGGGGAGTTTCCATAGCAAGAGTGTTCTTTCTTTACAGTTTTCATCTTTATCTGTCCCCATTCTTTTACCCCCCTCTCTTTTCTAATGGGTTTTGGCATGAGGTTTCCTACCACAAATGAAGCAAATCTTTCCGCTGAGGTTTTAACCTGATTATAACAACAAAGCAAATGCAAATGGGGCTGTCACTAGGCTCCAGATTGCCTCCTGTCAGGGCAGGTTTCCCCCCTGCCACCCCCATCTTCAGCTTTTTCAGGCTAGAGCTTGGACATCTGTATACTGTTGCTGGATACCTCCAATATCTAGACAGGTCCATATGCTCTTCTAGCTTTTGCCAGCAAAGTGCTGGGGCTGGAATCAAGTATCTGTAGGTTGTGTGTAGTAAAAATAAACCGGCAGAAGACAGAAAAGCATTTGATGAAAGAGCCTGGTTCAGACAGAGCTGTTCTGCTGCGGAATGTGTATCTGTTTGGGGCAAAAACTTCTGCCTTTGAGCAAACCAGCTGGTTTTTTATGTTCGATGGTGTTTTGTAACAAGTTTGAATGTTTTTGTCAGTTCCTGCTCTGTTTGATCAGACACTTGTGATAATGTTCTACACTATAACATGCCTGGGGGCGGGTTGGATGCTCTGGTGACTTGGCAAGAGTCAGAATCAGAGAGTCACAGAATGGTTTATGTTGAAGGGACCTTAAAGCTCCTCCAGTTCCAACCCCTGCCACGGGCAGGGACACCTCCCACTAAAGCAGGTTGCTCCAAGCCCCTGTGTCCAACCTGGCCTTGAGCACTCCCTTCCATTCCTGATCCCACTCAGAAGAGTGTGGCTCAGGCACTGGATGTGCAGGCACCCGTTCCTGCTTCAGCTGAACCTTCCAAGCAGTGGACAGGGAAGAGGAATGCCCTTCTGGATTCATGTCTGTTCACTTCTGGACATGGGAGGGAAATGAGAACAGACATGTATGTGTCTCAGGTCTATAGAAATAGCTTTTACTGTCCTCACTGGCAACCTTCAGAGAGTCTGTATCAATGCACCTCTTTGTTTTCATAGAAACCTTAGTAAAGGAACAGCAAATAACCTAATTCACTCCTTGCTTTAGCAGATTGCTCCTAACTTGGGAACTAGGACTCCAGAAGCGATCCGGTGTGTGACTGGCTGGGAATTACCTGACACAACAGCCAGTGTGTGATGGCTCAAACCCCCCTCTGCATCCTCAAACGTTAAATATTGGTTATTTCAGCATTTCCACCAGTCCTCCATGAAGCTTCTCCTGTGGATATCCCATAAAGTGCCATCAGCTGAGAGATGTTCCCTTCAGCTGGGAGCTAAGAGTAGGAAATCCTTCATGTCTCCACTCGGAGCTGCAGTTCAGTCTGCTCCAGGGAGCAGCTGGGCCTTGTCATCCCCCTCTCTTTGCATGTTAATGTAATCTTAAAACCTTTCAATCTCCAGGCTCACTGTATTCACAGTACATTCACACCAGCACTCAGCACCTTAGAGACCATCAAAGACGTGTGACAGGGATCATGAAAAGCAAGGAAAGTTGCCACTGAAGGTAAAGCATGAGTAGAGAAAGTGTTGAATCCCTGCATTTAAAAGGTGTTAGGCTTCCCATGTGCTTCAGTCTTGTTGATGAAGGCTGAAAAATAAGGATTTGACTGTTATGATGAACTCTAAATGCTTATGGGTACATGGCTCTCCAGTTTCACCCTTCAGGAAAATGCACATGTGGAAGGAAACGTGTAAAGAACAAAGACGGGTTTTAATTTCAACCATTCTGATAAAGCAGGAAAAGATCTCCCAATTCTCATGCTTCATTTCTACTGTTTACCATTATCCTCTGCACTGAAGCTCTAGGAATATGCACGATGGGGAGCTGTGCCTCCAAAGGAGCAAAAAGCAGTGGTACAATACAGAATGGGCATTCTTGGGTTTGATTTTGCAGAAGTGATTTGCTATTTCACACTCTGTAGGACATCATTTCAGGAAATGAAAACTGGAGCTGCAAAACGCTGGGTGAGGCAGGAGGTGAATGTTCTTACCTGGGTGTCTGGGATGATCAGCCTCGTGCCATCTGCAAAGGTGGAATTTACCTGCAAAAGGCACACTTGCACCAAAGTGCTACCCCTTCCCCTCCCCGATGTCACACACTTTTACTGAACTATCCCCCAAATGTTCTACCCAGGAAGTTAATCACCACAATAAGCATAAATGGTAAAAGGGTCTGAAGAGATTCTTTCCCCTGGGGGGATCCCAGAACATTTTGTTTTCCTGTCCAGCAGAGAATGAATCTGTCCTCCTTGTGGTGTGCTAACCACACACTTAGCCAGTAGCTGTTGCCAATGATGTGCATGAATCTCTGACAAGGACTTTTTCCCCCCTTCCAAGCTAAGAAATTAAAAACAATAGCATTAGAGGAGAGGAAGGAAACTGCCAGGCTGGAATAGAACTCATGGGTACAAGAAACAGAGAGAACACATCAAACTACAAGTAAAAACCTATTTCAGTGGATGATGATTATCTCTCTTTCCCACTGGGAGAGGGGAGGAAGCTGAGTTCTACCCTGAAGAATCTGGGGTGTGCACATGGTGGTGAAAGGCGTGAGATTAAGAGACATCCTTGGGAGTGTCAGAGTGAACCAGAACAATGGAGGGAACATAGCAGGAGGAGGAGATGTTCTTTGTAATTTAGCTGATCTCAAATTCACGGGTGTTTGAAGCAGAAACATTTAATCTCCTGAGGCTGCAGCTCATCTGTATAAATAGCCAGACACCTTCCAGTATTGTATCTAAAACTACAGATAAACTCTTACAACAAATGAGAACCTAAGCAATAAGCAATGATGCTTTATTTGGGCAGTGATAGAGTCCAGGCAAAAGGGAAGCAAGTTTTCCCCTCTGCACAGGCAACAGGCATCCTGCTTGGCCACATCCTTTAATCCCAGCCCTGAAATTACTCTCTTGTGAAAGCTTCTTAATAGTGTTTAACTACGCAGGCTCTACCACTGGAGGACAGGCTGTCACATCAGTGAGCAGTTAGGAGCATGACACTCCTAACACACATTGTTCTCCAGGTATTTGGGAAAATAAACCAGGCAGCTAAAATAGCCCCTGGAATAACTGCAGCCATTAGAGCATCACCTACCCAAAATCAGGTATTTTTTGGAGCGAGGGAAGTCTTGTTTCACAGGTCACTTGAGCCAAGCAATAAAACTGGAACAGCAGCTTTGGTTCCTACTGAGTACCTGTGTTTACTGCTCAGTGCGTGCCTGCTGGCTGATGCACCATAAATAAGACAACTGTGTGCGAAAGAAAAAGGGATTCTTAGGATACCACTTTTATCCCTACACTGAATGCCCACTTCCGTGTTACTTTGGTTGTGGGAATGCTGAACAACTTGCCTAGGTGGCAGCATGAGTTACCTTCTGAACACCAAGGCGAGGATTTGAGTTACTGCAGATCCATGAGGACTGTCATAGCACAGATTTCAGTTTGCTTCTTATTCTAGTCTCCCATTAAGGTTGTTTTCCAGTCATGTGCACTTGGAGAGTACTGACTGATCTTTTCCATGAGTTTTAACTATAAAATGAGCCGATAAATTACTTGTTTTGCTATTACATCTCTGCTAAAAAAAACTAAACCAAACATGAAGCAAAAATAAGAGAATCTCTTAACATAGGATTCATGCTCCGGTTCCTTTCTACTTGCTTCTCCCCTGTTATGCAGGAGAACTTTTTCTGTCCGGTTTTTCATGTTGGGTTCCTGGCAGGGAATCGCAGAAGATTCTCACACTACTGGAAATAATATTTTATGTACTAAAGTTGAAAAAGGAGAACGTGTTCTGCCAAAGAACGAGTACAAACCCCTGACCTCTGCAGCAACAACAGACGAGATGCTTAGAAATGCTCATTTTACCACGGAAGTTCTAAGTAATAAATCAGTCTTGATAGACTTGATGGAACTGTGTCCTTAACCTGGTTGTCATTTTTGAGAGCATCGTATATTGTCTCTGCAGTGTAATGAGTTAGTGATGTCCTCAACATAAAAAGGACATGGAACTGTTGGAACAAGTCCAGAGGAGGCCATGAGGATGATCAGGGACTGGAGCACCTCCTGTATGGAGACAGGCTGAGAAAGTTGGGGCTGTTCAGCCTGGAGAAGAGAAGGCTGTGTGGAGACCTCATAGCAGCCTTCCAGTATCTGAAGGGGGCCTATAGGGATGCTGGGGAGGGACTCTTCATTAGGGACTGTAGTGACAGGACAAGGGGTAACGGGTTCAAACTTAAACAGGGGAAGTTTAGATTGGATATAAGGAGGAAATTCTTTCCTGTGAGGGTGGTGAGGCACTGGAATGGGTTGCCCAGGGAGGTTGTGAATGCTCCATCCCTGGCAGTGTTCAAGGCCAAGCTGGACAGAGCCTTGGGTGAGATGGTTTAGGGTGAGGTGTCCCTGCCCATGGCAGGGGGGTTGGAACTGGATGATCTTAAGGTCCTTTCCAACCCGAACTATTCTATGATGTTAAGAATAGCATCTTTTAACACTCAGGCTACCCCTTCCGCTGCTGTTGTGCCTGCAGTGATACCAGGCACAGCCCCAAGGGCCTACAGTTGAGGAAATGTCAGTTTTTCTTGGATTTGGGGTTGAAGGAAACACTAGAAATATTATAAACCGACTTGGAACCAAGTCCATCGGCACGAGACAGACAATTGTGCCATAAAGGGCAAGCGGTGAAGCGAAAGGGAAGGAATAGCCGGAGAAAGGGAAGAAACAAACCCACTCTTGTTTATTCGGAAGGAAAGAGGCAACAAAGGGACAAACACAAGCTGTGTGCCTGCAGCTTTGATCTCCTACAGTTACGCATTGGACTCGGTGCAAGGAAGGAAATCTTCCGAGGCGTGTTTGATGCCCGGCTGCATCCTGGTGTCCCCAAGGGGCCGTTGCCCCAGGGCTCGGGAGGACCTGGGAACCAGCACAGGGCCGCTTGAGGAAACCACACAGGGCTTCTGAGCTGGAAAACCACTTTTATTGCAGGTTGAGATCCACATTGGCAGATGGGTAAAGCAGGATGGGGTCAGGTGCGGGGAGTCTGAGCCCCCCAAGACAGGTCTGTGGAGTCACAGGCTTTTAGAAGCTCATGAATCAAGAAACTGCAGTCACTGAACCCCAGCCTGGTTTGGGTTGGAAGGGACCTTAAAGCTCCTCCAGCTCCAACCCCTGCCACGGGCAGGGACCCCTTCCACTAGAGCAGCTTGCTCCAAGCCCCTGTGTCCAACCTGGCCTTGAACACTGCCAGGGATGGGTCAGCCACAGCTTCTCTGGGCACCCTGTGCCAGCGCCTCAGCACCCTCACAGGGAAGAGCTTCTGCCTAAGAGCTCATCTCAGTCTCCCCTCTGGCAGGTTAAAGCCATTCCCCTTGGCCTGTCCCTACATCCCTTGTCCCAAGCCCCTCTCCAGGTTTCCTGCAGCCCCTTTAGGCACTGGAGCTGCTCTCAGGTCTCCCCTTCAGGAGCCTTCTCTTGTCCAGGCTGCCCCAGCCCAGCTCTCTCAGCCTGGCTGCAGAGCAGAGCTGCTCCAGCCCTCGCAGCATCCCCATGGCCTCCTCTGGCCTCGCTCCAGCAGCTCCACGTCCCTCTTGTGCTGCTGCCCCAGCACTGGATCGGGGCTGCAGGGGGGTGCAGGGGGGTGCAGGGGGGTCTCCCTCGCACGCACTATTAGGGGACCCTCACAGAAGCGATGTTTACGTGCAGTTAACGCACAAAATGACCCATTTCGGTGTTTCCAGCTTAAACCTAAACCCCCCCGCTCCCGCCAAGCAGCGCTCCCAGCGCGCACGCTAAGCCCCGCCTCCTGCTTCGGCCTCGCCCCTCGCCCGTCTCTCTGAATCTCTAGGTTAAAGAGCCCGCTCTCACGCTTTTCCGCCCAGGGGGGATATGTGCGGTGGGTGAGCGGCGTAGGGGCTCGGTGCGGCGGTGGTGGCTGCTGGCGGCTTGAGGGGAAGGAGCGGGCCCGGCTGCGGGCGCCGGGTGAGGCGGAGGAGCTGGTATCGCCGCGGCGTGAAACTCTTCACCCGCCCGCGTCGCTTTGTGCGTCCCCGCTGGGCGGAGCCGCTGGGCGAGCGCGGGGTGTCCCGCTCCGGCCGGTAACTTCCCGCAGCCGCGCGGACGCTTCGTCTCGTCCCGGCGGGGCCGCGCCGCCGCCTGGACCCGCGCGATGGGGAGCGGCGCCGGCCGCCGGGGGAGCGCGGCGGGACCCGCGGGCGACACCTGCCCCGCGCCCCGCCGCTGAGCCCGCAGCCGCCCCGCACCGTGAGCAGCGGGCACCGAGCCCGCCCCGGGGCCTGCCCGCTCCGCGCCCCCGCCGCTCCCGCCTCGGCCTCCTCCCGTCCCGGGCCCCGCCGCGGTTCCGTGCGCAGCGGCGCGGCCTCCGCGGGCCGCCGGCGCGGGGAAAGTTTCGGGGCGCGTCCCCGCCCCGCCGCGGCGAGAGGGGCCCGGCGGAGCCGCGGCTGAAGGCGCGGTGCCGGCTGCCGCCTTCCCGCACCGCCTGCAGGCATCGCCCCCCCGTCGCGGCCCGGCCCCGGGCGCTGCGGACCGGAGGAGCAGGGCAGTAGAATGAGCGCTCCTGTGGACCCCAGGATCAAACAGGCTCTGCGGAAGAAGCCCTCGGAGCGGACTCCGGAGGTGAGCGGCTCTTTGCGCCTGGTTCCCCTGTTTTCCCTTTGCCCCGTCCCTGTTCCGCAGCCGTCCCGCCCGGTGCCGGGTGCTCGCGGGCGGCACATGGGCAGGCTGGCGCTCCGGAACTCCGGACGTGCGCAGCGGCGTTAGTTGGTTATTTCTCCTTTCCAAAGTTGGACTTCTCGAGGCCAGCAGCCTTTTAAACACCCTGGATATGGGCACAGGGCGGCTGATGAGCTCCTTTGGGCCAGGCTGTAGGGAGAAGAAGGGGAGGTAGAGCACTGGAAAGTAAAACCGTGCCTATTTCAGCCATGCAAAACTTATGGGAAAAGTGAGAGAGCTGCGAGGCTTTCCTTACCTGTGCGGCGATGCAGATTTAAACAAAACCAGGCTAATTATGCTTCAGACTTCATAAAGAGCTGCTTTTCCAGTGAGTGGGAGGGGAGAAATGTGCGAGCCTGGTTAGTTACAATAAAACGCGCTCTTCAGTGGGCTGCCTCCTCTGTCCCTTCCCCGCAAGCTGTAATCAGCGTGGATTTAGGGGAATGGTAATGTCATTGCATTAATGTAATGGTGAAATACGTTTGATAGCGTTTGCATTACATGTGAGACTGACTGGAGTTTGGTGCTTGCTTACCCTGGCTGCTTCTTTATTTGTTCCCTTTGCTGTGATTTGTTATGTTTCCGATGCACTCACGAGTCAGTGGTATGAAAAGATACGCTCTTGAGTTTGTCCCTTTGAGACTGGGAAACATCTGTTCTCCCTTGGTACTTCATGAGAGCAGAATGTCCTGCCTGGGCTTCCTTATAAGTTAATTATCAAGAGGCTACTTGGGGAAGCAGAGATGGGTTCAGAGTGTGTCTGAGCAGGACAGAGCCCCCCATTCCCCTTCAGTTTCACTCGTGTGAGTGAAATACATTCAGTCCCAGTGTGTACTCGCCTTGGGATATCCGGTATGTTTGTCCTCATGTCTCCCTATATTAATGATGAGGCAGTCTCCCTGCTGTTTTCTTCCTTTTATCACTCCCCTCTTGCTTCAGCCCTTCTCTTCTTCCTCTCCAGCTGTACTCCTCACGTAGCAAAATGCCTGTGCTTTGCAGTGTTGGGCAACTGGGTTCATCACAGCAGTGGCATTCAGTCACCAGCATACCGTGCTGGCTTGTCACCCTTTGACTTTGGGAACAGGTAATCTGCTCTGGCCTGAAACATCTGCCCACTGCTGCCTCCTGCACTGCCCATGTCTTGTGGCTCTGTGGGGCTTTTTGTTCTTTATTTCTTCCTAGGCATGACACATTCCCCCCACCCAGCAACTGTAATGGATGTTTTTTTAGGGTTGTCCCCTTATTTTGGCTAAAACAGCCTTAAAATAAATATTTTGCTTAACCTTGTAATAGTAACTGTCAGACAACATGATGCGGAAGGTGTCGCTGACCATGGCAGGGGGTTGGACCTGGATAAGCTTTAGCATCCCCTCCAAAGCAAACTATTCTGTGGTTCTGTGATGCCCAGCTGCACTGGACTGTGCTCGTAGGTTTATGTAGATCTGTGCAGATTCCCACTGAGGCTGTCATCAGGGCTGGATTTGCCAAGGTATCTCAGCTGTGTCGCTGCCCATGGCAGGGGTTGGAACTGGATGAGCTTTAAGGTCCCTTCTACCCAAACCAGGCTGGGATTCTAGGAAAAAAAAGAAGTTTTTATCTTCTCTAATCTAACTAATGACACCTCTAAGATATTTAAATTATCTCAATTCCCTTGTAAATCTGAGCCTTTGTAGCAGGAATCTCGGGACCCTGCATAGCCAGACTACTCATGATTAAAGTTAAAACTCAGCAAGGTTGGGTCCTCTGCTCTTGTTGCCTGTTGCTCTGTGGATACTTGCAGTCAAACCACTTTTATTTCTTGGGGTGCCTTTGTTTATATACCTTTAGCATTCCAGGCTGCATTTGGGAGTCCCCATTCTGCATCCGTCCTACCTGTTCGGACACAAAGCTGAAAATCAAACCCCACTGTGCCAGATTTCCCAGGCATACGCTCGGAGCTGTACTGACAGATGGGTATAGGGTGATGCGGGGACCAGAGCAAACAATTGCAGTGTAGTTTTTACATTCATTTCTTTATTTTTAACCATACTGAGCATCCAGACTTGTCAGCTCGCTTCTTTACGCTGCAAGACATGGGTCAGGGAGGCTGAAACCCGCTCAGCACAGCCCAGCGGGGTCAGACCCCAGTTTCGGGTGTCCCAGCACAGGGTGTACGAGCTGGTGACTCCTGTCCTCAAGTATCCAGTTGTGCACAGGCAATAACTGTGGCTTCATTGCTACCCTCCTACTCTCATAGAAAGGCCTCATCAGCTCCTCCCACATGGAATCAGCTGCGTGGGGCACTTTGACTGCATTCTTATACAGGAAAACCCCCCCAAATTCCCTAAACCATGGCTGGTATTTTATGATAAGCCAACGCTGCTTGACCACATGGGTTTCAGTTGCTTTCAGTCCCTTTTGCCCTCTTCTCTGTTTGGATCCTGGAGTTTGTACGAGCAGTTTACCTGGGCATTGCAAATTACAGGGTTGGGGCTGCACTGATTAGTAGCATGGTCTGGTGCTTCATACCCATCATCTGTAGAGCAGCCTGGAAAAGTACAGATAAATAATCCACACATCAAATATCGCTTCCCAATGGTACAATTATCCACGTGACTTTGATTTTTAGGACCTTTCTTTGACAAAGTAAGAGGGAGATATTAGAATATTCTAATCATTTGCCTCTTTTGGGAATGATCTCAGTGACTTTGCTTGAGTGAAATATTTCATTCTTGATGCTACAAATGTTTTTGTTTGGAAAAAGCTGTGTTAGGGCAAGTTTTCAGTGTTGTGGTAACATTCCACTGTTTGCTAATTGGTAAAGTGTATAAGCTATGCATATTAGACATGTACACACTTGATTTTGTTTTTTTTGTTGTTGCTCAGATACTTCATGTGTTATAATCTGTAATTTATTTGCCGATGGGGGGGTATTTTGATGAACTCCCAGAGATTGTAGCTAACATTTAATGGTATAAATGTGCTAATGCAATTACTCTTCTGTTCCTCCCTTTGGTAACTTCCATTGGTACTTGGGACCTGTTGGTTACGTGGACTGAGTGTGACCGGATGCTGCCACTGTATGAATCTCTCTGCCTGTCTCTCAAGTTCAGCCTGAAAGTGCAGAATTGGCGAGGGCTCCCTCAGATGGTACCTTTGATAACAGATTATCCTAACAAATCACCTTCTGTGCACACTGGCTTGTCAGATAGAGGAAACCTTCACGGTAAATCGGGCACTTAACTCGTACCTCTATTTGAACTGCAGGATTTCATACTCTTGTTTGCTATTTTACTATCTGCATTAGTCTTCTGGGGTGATGCTGTTGGCTGCGTGGTGTTAAATGTGTCAGTATTTATAATGCGGATCCTCTTTCTTGCAGGTTGGGAATATGGGATTTCGTTACCTCTATGAGGTGTTGCAGCTTTGTCTTGCACATCATCCCACCTATTTCTTGTCACGGGGGGTGAGGGGGATAATTACATTAGTAATTCGGGAGTATTTTAATGGTAGGAAAGCGCTGTTTGAAGCAGTAGGAGGGAAGGGCGAATGCATATGGCACCATGTATGCTTTCATTAAAGGTTTAGCTTTTTGAGGCCCAGAATTCCTTATCTGATCCGTACAAAGGCTGTGATGTTAGTTTTTTGGGGAGTGGTTTAATGCCTACCACAGATAAGGTCTCTGTGACTGATAGGGCAAAGTAGCAAATGATTATGCTCCTTTTTCTTTCTCTTTCCTCCTTCCCTCCCCCTATGAACATGCTCTCTTCCAGTCTGAATTCATCCTTTTCCCAACGTAGGACTTTGTTCTAGACAGTATTTCCTTTCCGTGGTTCAGAGAGCTTTGCCTTTATTGGACTTCAAAGAGTTAGAGTCTATTTTTATACTGTAAGCTCTTGTATTTTCCTAACTTTGCCTTGTTTCAGTGATCCTTGATTAATGCTAATTCAACTTTATTTGGCAATAGCAGCTCCTCCTTCTCTTCCTGTTCCCCTTTTATTAATCCAGTGGAAAGAGGAAAAAAAGCCTCATTTGCACAGTTGTGACACAACGGGGTCTGCTCTTCGGAGTGTGTATGTGATGCTTCTTGACGGCTTCTATATAGAGAAATAGGTCTGCAACGGATCTAAATCATGCACAAATAGTACATTGATGGGCATTATAAAATGGCTGTAATAAATAAAATAAATGATTGCTGACAGCATAACAAAGGCACTCTTGTACTGGAGCACAGCTGAGCCAGACAGAGGAGAACATCTGCTTCTTGTTTCCAGAAATAACTGGTATTTTCAAGTGGGATTTTTCATCCTTTTCAGTGATTTTTCTGTACACTCAGTAGGTGAAACAGGGGATTAGCCTGGGTTAAATCCATTGTTCCTGCAGTGAGCTTGTAGGTGTTGATGTAGCAACAGTGGTGTTTTGGGCTGGTCGTTAAATGTACTCAGAATTGTGGAATCACTGCAAAAGTCTTGCCGTTATCTTACAGCGAAAAGAAGTTTGTATTAAATGAAGTTGCAGATGCTGGGTTGTATTTAATACAGATTCTTTCCTGTTAGTATGTGGGCCTCCAAAAGAGGGAAAGAGGAGTGATGGAAACTTGACTCCTGCCATAGTTTTCTACCAACCTCTACTTCTCTCTACTTCTAACCTTTCTGCTACCTAACCTCTTACATTTTCACCCCCCTTTCTTTGTTAGTGATACATTGCTTTATAGCTGGTGCTCTCTAAGACTTTGTTGTGCAAGTAACGGTTCTGGAGCTCAAACTGAAGATGACCAATAGGTTGTTCTATAGCTCTCTGCTGCATCAACAAGGAGCTGACCAGTGCTATAAAGCTCTTATGCTTTACCTGGGAGATCCTTGGTTCTGTCTTCGCATGTGGCTGTGCTTGGAAGTTGGAAGAGAGCTTTAAAATCGATGTATTGGTTACTGCTGGGAGATAACCCAAGTGATGCTTAACATGTACTGACATGCCTGCGACTTACTACTAATAAATTCCTGGCTGGGTCGTTGGGCACCTTCTGAGTACAGAAGGGCAATGTGCATATGACAACAATGATTATTTACAGTTAGAGGAACATAAAAGCCTGTCGTATAATTACAACTACTTCAGAAGCGGTCTTGTGAAGGCAGCAGTTACAGGTTTATGTTTGCTCTGTATGATTGAAAAATCAAATGCAGGAAGTTGGTTTTAATGGCAAAAATGCTAAGTAACTGCAGCCTTAGAGAAGGACCTGAGAGTGCGCTGCCTCTCAGACACCCTGTTCTATCAGCATCTTTCTAAGGCCACGAAAGACCCAGAACTGTCAGGATTTCTTAAATATTAGATTAGTCTCTTGGAATAAGATGTGCTGTAAAGCTTTTTTTCTTTCTTTTTATAGCAATCTGGTTAAATTAAAGCTCAGAACAGAGGTACCTGAGGACTGGCACCTTGGATGTTGCATTGGTGCCTGACAGCTCTTCAAATAGTTCGGGTCTTGCAAGCACAGTACAGGTTTTCTTCTTAATGAAGCAGGTCCTGAAGTTCTTCATTACTTTCAGTGAAACAGTAATGAACCTCCTCTCTTCTCCTGCTCTTCCTGCCCCATAGCTTTCAGCTGAAGGGAAAACAAAACCACAGGGTTTTTTTCCATGCTTATTAAATGGATGTATTTAAGCTCATGAAACAGTGCTGACAATCCCAGAGGATTGTCGGACAGGCCTGGGAGCTGTGGGAGAGCTGTGTCTCTTCCCTGCCAGCTCCAAGAGTTAGGAAGCTTTTAGAGCTTACATTTCCCTCTGTTTTGTCGTGTAAGAGTGCTTTGGGTGGGTAGTTGTCTCATTATTCTATTTCTTAATACAGTGTAGTATTGTGAGTGTTCATGTCAATTAGACCTGTGGTTTTCCTGTAGTAAAATAGCCAAGCATGCAAATCCTTGTACTCCCTCAGTAAAATGCTCCTTGGGAATTCCTTTTCATAAACTCTGTGTTTGCACCTTGGTTTCGGAGCTGAGCAAGAATGATGTTGTTCAGTAGACGTGTCCCAGTCTTCTGTTCCTAAAGTTCAAGTAAATACCAATCGATGCGTGTTTGGTCAGTCTTACTAAACATCCCTGAGAAACCAGGGCAGGTTAAACCTGGTGAACCCCTCCCTGAGACCAGGCAGGGTCAAGTCTCTTGTGTGGGTAGTTAAAATCAGTGATAATGGGTTATTTGATTGCAGTTGTTTTCATTGGTATGTGGATACAGCTCCACTCTTGTGATGTACAGTCAATTCCATCGAATCCCAGGCTGGTTTGTGTTGGAAAGAACCTCTAAGCTCATCCAGCTTCACTCCCATACCCTGGTCAGGGATACCTTCCACTAGAGCAGATTGCTCCAAGCCCCATCCAACCTGGCCTCGATGTACCTGTTTCTTGGCCAGAAGCACTCATCAACCTGGCGTATGTATTGGTACCCAAATAACTCAGATTATCACTAATTGGAACCTGCAGTGCAACCCCCTTTCTGAAGGTGAAATCAGCCCTAAATGAGTTTCACTTAAATGAAATCCATCTGTTGTTTTACATGAACCAAAATACAATATTGGAGCATTTACCAGGTTTTAACCAATATTAATATATGTAAATACTCAGCTGCGAGGGCTTCAATGTGTGTCTTAGGAGGGGTGTTTGGTTTGGTTTTGGCCAGGTTTTGGAGCTTGGTTTTGCTGTGCTTTTCATTCACAAGACCAAATGTGTCGCTCAGAATAGTCTTTTGATTACTTGTGTCTCAGAGACATACATAACGTTGTGTTGAGCCTTGGACAAGGCACCACATTGGCAGAGGAGGGCTCCTGGTTTGGCTGTTCTACTCTGGTTTGGCTCTTGGGCAGCTGGTGTCCATCTGGAATACCTGCAAGGAAACTTTGCTAGGGCTTTGCAGAAATAAATGTTTCTTCCAGCTTTCTTAACAGTTGAGGCCTGTTGACTTCGGTCAAATATAGATTCATGGTTCCAACCAAATAAATCAGGTTTCCAGGGCACTGTTTAACTTCGAGTATGTATCCTGGCTGTACTGAAGTGGCATTGACAGATAGGTTTTCTCTTAAATTTAGAGGCTGTCTAACAAAGTTTCCTTGTTCAGAAAGTCTTATGTTAAACAAGTAGAGAAAATAGCATGACCATTGGGTGAGTTTTCCTGGTTTTAGAACCTGTGTCCATATAAACCCATATTGTGGTTGAGGATGTCAAAGACTGTCCTGCAAAGGAGAATTTGGGCATGAGTGAAATGAGTTAAACTAGGGCAGAAACAGAAATGTTGTGATGCTTAAGGTGTCCTGAGGTGGGTGTATGAATTCTCCTAGTTAATTATGTTTGCAAGAGCATTATGGGCCAAATCTGCCCAAATAACCCCCCAAAACCCCTAAATCCACAAAAAAACCTTCCCCAAAGCATTTTCTTTTTCACCTCTCAGGGTAGGTCAAATACTAAAGAAAGTGAACTGTAATAAAAACTCAGGAAAGTAAATTACACTGAGCTTTCATTGTTCATCACAGAACATAGTGCTAATAACCTGGGAACACACGGTTCTTCCATCTCATAGCTGTGACTTCATGGTTTCTGATCTCCTGGCAGCCCAGGTCCAATCCAGGCTTTTTCCTTGGTTAAATAAGTGTCTAGTGCTCACATCATTACAGTGTGAAGTACTCACTACTGCTGGAAATGTCCCAGAGGTTGGCTTATTGGAACTGGTGATGGTCACATTGGTTTCTAAAGCATCTGCTTTAACTTTGGGTCTGTGTAGAGCCATCGGGGCTGCATTGCTGCTGTTTTTACTTTGCAGTGGCTGCGTGGACCTGGTTCTCTAAAGCAAACATCTTGGTACCCACTGGTGTGAATCTCAGCACGCTTTCCTGTCCTTTTCCTCTTACCTGTTCTGCTCGGAACCAGCTGTGTTTGATGCTTTGTTTTCAGTTCCCAACCGCTGCTCTTTGGTCATGACTAACGCAGATTCCTTCATGTGATGTGAAGTCTGCTCTGCAGAGCATGGCTGTATTAAAGAGAAGATCAAATGGCAGCGCGCTAACAGCTCTGTGGACAATGGCTCGTGTGCATTGGCATTGTTTGCAGAAAGTTCAGGGCTTGTGCTTGGTGAGTCACCAAGCTGCATGTCAAGGTGAAAAGCCCTTCCGCCGTCCTGGTTGGTCTATGGGATGTAATTTCCAGTTCTGAGTCATTCCGATGAAGCGGTGAGTAGGAATGTGGTTCTCTTGTGGGAAGCAAGTGGATGGGCACCTTCAAGCATTGTCTTGGCCTTCTGGAAGATGTAGTGCTCCTATCTCAATGCGTTAGTCCTGCTTAAACAGAGCGTGTAGTTAGGTGTAGCTGAGACAGAGCTCCAAGTCAGAGCCTTGGTTTGCCTGAGGAAGGACACCAAAACTGATGAGCACAGTTGTGTGCTGCCTGGTTGTGTGGCTTCAGCACTTCTCGTGTCTCATACTCGGTGGTATTGTTGAATCTGGACATTAACATTAAGTATAATGAAAATAGAGTGTTTGTCTCGCGTGTAGTTACACACAAAAGTCAGAGGCTGTTGCTTCATCTTACTTGCTCCTGCTTGTTGGGGTTCATTGAAGGAAGCAAGGCCACAACAAAAGAGTAACAAAACATTTTGGCTTTGTAATTTGTGTGTTAGTGTTGCTTTCTATGACTGTTCTGTGTCTGTGTGTGCGTACCTGTAGGCGTCTACTGCACACCTCATGGATATGACTTTTAGGGATCTCTTCTGGGAGATACATGGTAATGGTAGTGATGTCTTCACACACCTTCCCTCTGGAAGAGCTGTCTTTGGCCTAAAAGAAATGCCCTTAAGTATTTTATGTCATGCTTTACTATGTCCAGAGTCCGGTATGTGTAGGAACTGCTTTGTCTGAACCCCCTGTTACCAGGTGTGATTTGATCTCTTTTTATTGCTCATTTTGTTTTATGTTTTAAGCTTCTCATTCTGATATAATCCCAGTACAGAGAGATACTCTAGCTGTGGTTTTATTAGCACTGTGCCTGTTGATTCAGTGCTGGGTGTTGGTTAAAGGCATTTGAGAGTCTGGAGATAATCAAACATCTCTGCTGCCTGTGAGGCATGCGGTGCTAAAACCTCTCACTGCCTTGTGCTTTTGGTCTGTCTCGGCAGCATCCCTCAGATGATGCTCATGCATCTGGGAAGAGCTTCTGTACCACGGCTCACCTCTGCAGGGGGTTCTGGTGGTCCCATGGGGCTTGCTCTCCTGGGCTGGTCTTTCTGGTGGCCTCTGCTTTGACTTGGGCTGTGGCAGTGCTGTCCTGTAGCTGCCTTGGGATGCTTTTTCTCTGTAGCAGCAAGCTTTCAGGGGGCTTAGTGGGATGTCCTGAAAGGGATGCACATCCTTCCTGCTCTTCTTATTCCCATTTTGTTCCAAGCAGCTGGCTTTAGAAGATGCAGTCGGTGGTTCTGGGGTTTTCTGGCCAGTCCATACAGTTGTCAACAAGGCTTTTGTATCTGGGAGGTTATTGCAAAACAGGAACTCACTGTTTTCACTGCATCGCTGTCAGAATGCTAGGAGCTCACACAGATAGTATTTAAGGATCTTTTTCAAGCTGTTGGCCTAAGTAACTGTAACTAAAGAACAGAGATCAGAGCAGCTTGCTTTGTGATAATCACAGTAAATGCGGGATTTAGGGCTCAACAGATGTGATTTTGCAGACTAGGTCATATTATTATTGATCTAATGTTTTGAGGCTTAGTTCTCTAAACTGTTGGGGTAGGGTGAACCTAAGTTTAGCTTCTAGGAGGGTGAAAAATGACTTTGCTGTTACAAAGACTTTAAATGCTGCAGAAGAGCTGTTGGGATCGAGTGTGCCGCAGTAGTTGTCAGCAAGCAGGTAGTGACTGCAGCATCTCATTGTGCTCCGGTCTGCTGAAGTCAAGCTGGTGATCAGTACCTGTAACTTCCCTGTGTAGAGCTCAGTTTGGTTCTTTACAGAAGGCAGTAAGATTTCATGTGAACCTTAAACTGTGTTAAAAGAGTAAATGAAGTCGGAGAGAATCAGGGTGGCTGCTTCCCAGGGATTTTCCAGGGAGCCAAGGAAGTGGTGTTGCCCAAAGATTACTTTTCCTATTCTTGCTTCCAATTACTGTTCCTGAAAAACTGGTTTTTCATTTTAATGGCAACTGTGACAGCTCCGAGAGTGAAACCAGAAGTTATGATGGAGTCCTGGAATTCTTTATTGGAATTTATTTCCTTCAGCATATACCTTTCCCCGTGCACTGGGGTCATGCACTTAGCTTCATCTGCAGAATAATTTAACTGAAAGCTTTCACTGCTGAGTTAAGATGTAAAATGTAAGGTAACGTATTTGTAGGACGCTGTTTTCCGTTGTATTAACTGAATTTAAGCAGTGAATTTCAGGCACTTCTGAGGCAGTGAGGGTGTGTTTTGCAAAACTGTTAATCTAAGCTAAAAGTGCCTTGTTACTGACCTTGCAATAGGAACTCCTTGGAGATATTGGGATAGTGAGGAAGGGCGAGAAGAGGGTGTGGAAGGAGGTGGGAGAGAACTGCGAGTACACTTGGCATTCCGGAAAGTTACCAAATGGAAGGAAAATACATTTCTCTCCTGCTTTTGTTCTCCAAAACTGCAAAGGCTGGAGGGCAAGAAGTCAGGACGAGGAGGTGTTACATTCCTCAGAGAAACCATATGAAAGCCCCAAAATGCTGTACTGAGTAAAAAGGGCATCATGAGAAAAGGCTGGTTTTGGATAAGAACATCTCTTCAGGTATTACACCCAAACTGGTTTCACATAAGCTTTGCAGAGGAGTTTCTGTAGTGTTTATCCTGACAGAGCTGATTCTTATGTCACTTTGTGTAAGGACAGCTGGATGTCTGTGCTTAGTGCAAATGGGAAGAAAATAGCACTTGGTCGTAATGAACTTGCATGTATGTGTGCTGTGGGAGGAGACTGGGGCCAAAGTGCCCAGCTATTGTCACTTGTGGCCAGGCCCCTCTTCTGAGGAGCAGAAGGAAGGAAGCCACATTCCTTGAAGCAGTTGGAGCATCCCTGCTGTGCTGCTGTTTCAAACACCGATGACGTTCTGCTGGTGTTTGCCCCATGACTGTCTAATAACCTTTGTATGCAACTGTACGTGTGCTTCCATCACAAGAGTGTAAAGAGGTGGGCATCTGCAGGTGAAAACAGCTCTCTTGGCACTAAAAGGTGGGCCATGATATTCGTGTCAATGGCCAAGGTGGCACCGGCTTCCAAGGAGCATCCTGGATAAACTGCTCATGCTAGTATTGCCAGACAAGCAGTTTCTAAGACAAGGAGGTCTTCTTGTTCCAATGACCTCAGGCTTAAAACATCGAGGGTTTTCCTTTGTTTGATGAAACTGTGATACACCCCTCTTCCTCTTTTGATGATTGCAGTACAGTATTTGGGAAATACCCTTCATTCGGGGAAGCAGCACAAATTATTTACCATTCTGCGTCTGGTTTCTGTGGGCTCCTCAGCTCTGCTAATTCTTGGTTAGCTTTTAGCCTGTTCAGAGGGGCTAGCAAATTCTTGCCAAATAAAACAAAAATAACTGCCTTAAGGGGTTCTCTCTTGGTAATCTTTGTGCCTGATTAAAGCATTGATGTTTAAGCAGAATGGTTATTAATGGGCCTCGAATGTCAGTCCTTTTGGCCTGTGGGGAAGGAATTCTTGCGATGGTGTTGTGTTGTGTTGAGTTGAGGGCACATAGAGTTTGGCTTTTTGGCCAAATATGAATTCCTACGAAGAGGTAGTTGTAATGTTTTTCACCTTGTCAGTTTGCATTGGAAAGAGCATCTGCCTTAGTAAACTGTATTGTGTATTTAGTATTACAAGGTGATGGAGTCATTTCTGCTGTTGCATATTGATTCTGGGAGGGCTTTTTATGCTCTTGTCACAAAGGGTTATGCTTGCCAGTGGCTGCTAGATAATGGGGGTTATCTAGGGAGGATATTCTACTGAAATCTGGTTTACTTTACCCTGTGTTCTCAGGGTTCTGTGTGACATTGTCCAGTCTTAGGCTGCATTGGTTTGCCGAAGTAGAAGTGATCCTTCCAAGTGTTGCAGAAGGAGTTTCTGTTCCTGTTTCCCATTCGAAGTAGGAAGGAAACTGTCAGTGCTGTGTTAGACTATTGAACTCCCATCAAATACATCTGTTGGTTCCATTTGTGTTGGGTTGTAAGGCTTTCTCCAGCACAGTCTTCCATGGATGCTGGTTTACATGATTTACAAGGTGCTTGGTGGAGTCTTCAGCACATGCTGGTTCTTCCTAACCGATGGGCAGTCTTAGTACAGAAATGAAGGAGCATAATCCAGCTGGTGTGATCATTAGGAAGGATCTCTTTGCTTGCGTGTCTGTGCTAGCCTACCATGGCAGCAGCATGACTCCTGTGCTGTTGGGTTGCTCTTTTGAGTGGAGTTCATGGCTCAAGAGAGGAGCTTCGTGTTGTTTTTGTTTCCCCCTGTGCACACAGTGGCTAAAAGAAGGGGATTATGGTGTATAGCAGAGCTGTAGTTACAGATGTTGCATAACCAGTCGGAGTTGATCACAGCCATAAAGCTGAGAGCTTCCATTGCGCTTAATTTAGGTCTTTCAAATCCAGCAAATAAGGCTACATAGAGCTTAGAGGTAATGGAGTTCAGTGTTCAGTATCATGAACAGTAACATTGCTTTGAGTTTTCAAAACCTCGTGTCAGACTTTTGTTTCCTTAGTGTATTTTTACCTGAAATAATTACATAGCTCTTGCAGTTGTGAATGCTCATGTAATAGAGCAAGAAGCTTTTGTTGATGGGTCTTCCACTCCTCCTGGCACTCATGCAGAGTGCACCTCCCAAGTCCTGCAGTGGAGCAGCTGTGTGAATGAGCAGTTTGTATGCTCTGAGTGTGCTGCTTTTCAAGCAAACACATTGCCAAGCTGTATTAATGTTCAGTATTATTGTGTAAAATGACTGAGCTGCAATACCGGATCCTTCTGTTTCTCCCGGGGCTGGGATCTAGAATGTATGTGCTCCATATCTGCAGTCACAAGCACAGCTGTCCAGAGATCGTGGTGGTGTAATCTTCCTTTGAAGCATTCTGCTGTTGGGTCCAGACTTTGCCTTTCATCACCCAGTACAAAACTTCTTCTTTTATGTGAGCTGATGAGTCAAAAGTCTGAGTCTTAAATTAATGCATTGCATTGCAAACCTGACTTTGATACTGAGATTAAGATTAGTATTAGGGTTTTTTTCCCCTTGTCTTCAGTGATTAATGGTAGTCTCGCTCTCTGAAAGCACAAGTCTTTTTAGATGAAACGCTGTTTTTGTTCAAAAGCAGGTTTGTTATACCTCCGTAGAGGTGTGGTTGGCTGACACTGGAAGGGTGAGGTGCTGGAGTAATCTCTGGCACGTTGCTTTACAAATTAGTGTTGATCATGGTTTCATAGGAATGAGAAAGTTGAGATTGGCTTGTGTTGGGTTTGTATTCAAAGGTAATTACAGTCTCTGAAGTTCTTGGCCTCTCTAAGGTTGGAATTGCTGGTTGGAGTACAAGAGGTTTCCGTATCACCTATACTACAACCCAACTGAAGCAGCCCATGTCTCACCTGTAATCAATCAGTATTGTTTCGATTCAGCCCAGAGGTGGCAAGCGCAGTTGCTCTGCGTCTTGTCTGTAATCCTATGGATGTTAGTCGTGAAGGTTGGATGCTTTGGGAAGCTGTGTGCCTGATGGGTAGCCTGTGGGATTTGGAGCTAGAAATCCCTGAGTAACATTATCATCTCGTGGTTGATTCAGCTCCTGCCAGCACACTCATCTGTTGTTTCTCCTAATGCTGAGGCTGCTAATTTTCTTTAATTAGAATGACTTCCTTTGTATCATTATGCATCAGTGATCAATTGTAATTACTCAGGAAGCGCAGAGGTATATGTACCTCTGATACTTCTGTTGCTTTGAATTCAAACTTGAAACCTGTTAACCTCAATATATGAATATACATAGAATATAGCTCCTCAGGTTGGATCCCTAAGCTTCCTTGTGGTTTAGGGCACAGGTATGGTTGAGAAATACGGGAACAGATCTTAAAGCAGTGGCAGAATGCAAGTTTTTAGAGTTTTGCTGTGGTGGTTTGCAGTCAAATGTAGCAGCAGGGTCAGTGAGGCTTCACTACAAGTGAAGATGCTAAGAGCTTCTGATTGCACCTCTCTGCCTGGTGCAGGGTAAATGTATGTTTGCCAGTATGCAGATGCACATTACACGGGCACATTGGCATTCCTCTGCATGAGAGGATACTGTAGTCACTGTGGCAGTAGTAGAATGTAATTGTGGCAATCCACACTGAGATAACTTACATCCGTAAGGGCTACGGCCTACTGTACGTTACAGTAACTCTCCTGGGTTGCTCTGTCTGGTAGTGCTTGGGTACCCTAATGCCAGGATGCAGGAGGAATTAGCAGTAAAATATATTCTCATGTGTTTTCTCGTGTGCTGGTGCATTGCCATCAGTGTTGAATGAAAACACAGAGTGTTTTGGTTGAAAGCAGTGTGGTGACTGTAATATCTTACTGATACACCAAAACATTTTGATACGATCTGTAGGGCTCTATTCCTCTCCATTACCTAGGCACTGAGTTGCTGACCTGAGTTACAGTATTGATGAGAAATCTTGTTTTGTCTTCACTATTTATTAAGCAGGAGTTAATTTTCCTGACAGACATGATCTTTGCTTGCTTGAATTCTCAAAGAAATAGGAAGTTATTTACTGCAAAAGGGTAAGTGTGCCATTATCAAAATAGCAGTAACCTTACCCATTTGTATAAAAATCTGACAGTTAATGTGGTGGAAACGAATGTGGTAAAGTGTTCCTGTTCTGTCTGTTAGTCTTTGCCTGCTTGAGATACCTGTTGAACAGGAGCTGTAGTTACAGGACCTTGACAGTAACGTTCACTTGCTGCCAACCTCTGTTGGGTGAAGCAGGGTGAAAATGAGTGAGGAAATCCTTCCGATGGAGTGTGTGTGAAAGATGAAACAGCAGCTGCTCTAGTGGCTTTCTGAATAGCAGTAATGGTTTTCTGAATAGCACATCTTTGTGCCTTTTTAGGTGTGTATTACTATTACCTATCTGTCTATTCATCTGCCTGTTGCATCATTGTATGTAATTCATCCTTCATTCCCATGTCTGTGGGACCAGTTTGCGTTGGGTAGGCAGCATTGCCTCTGCATCTGTGCGTTCTTCAGCACCTATCCTGGAGCTACTCTTTTAGAACAGGAGCTTGTTTAGAGTTAACAGGAGTGTGTTTCCTTAAAAAGAGTCTTTTGAAGCTCTATCGGTAGCTCTTGGAGCTGTAGTCCAAGAGAGAGGAAAGAACAAAACCTAGAGCACTCTTACAGGGATTTATAGGTGATAGATTCCGTAACTCAACATAAGTTGCATAGAGCCACACTCCCAAGTTGTTGTTACTGATAAGCATAGAATTGACCTTTGGCTTTTTGGATTTAATCCTCTACCTTCTCTTTTTTCATCCCCACGTCTATGTACCAAATTTATTTAATAAGAATCTACTTCTTTCTTAGCATTTCAGTGTCCTGACCTTTCTGACCACGATTCCTTTCTTAAAAGGGAATTTCAGGTGTTGGTGCTTTCTTTCCCACTCCTCTTAAAAGAGCAGGAGTTTCTTTGTCTATCAGGGAAGCTGGTGTGTTTGGAGCTCTGACAAAAAAGATGTAACTGAGCTTGGATGGATGCTTGTCCTGTGGGAGGGACATTGTTAACCGTGACAAGTACTGAGCTGCTTGGCTGACAAAGCATTGATTGACCTGGAAGCCTGAAGTTGCCTGGCTTGCTTGTTGATTTTGGGTGGCTTTTCAAGATCCTGCCTGATGAGGCTGCTCTTGTGGTCCTTGATCTACTGAAAAATGGTTGTTATAAAAGCCTGCTCTTTGATAGGTGTGAGCGTTGGGGGTTTTGTCTCTGCTCAGCTTCCCATCCTGTTGAACTCCAGTGTTGTCAAGGCAGCTTGCTTTTGCTTTTCTATTCCCAACATCCAAGTTGGAAAGATGTATTCAAACTAAGTCATGAGTGTCTGGGAACCTCTGCTTGAAGATACATTTTGTAGCTGTACTTTTGTTCTGAACAGTGATAAGGGCTGAACTATGCCTCAGATATTCAAAACTCTTCATAAGCTGCTTCCTTTGAAGCAATGACATTTGGCGTTCCTGTCTCTCCAGTTCAGGGCCCTCGGTATTTCACTCTGCAACATCAGCTTTTCCAAAGGAAGTTTTTCCCTGGCGAAGTCGGGGTTCCAGAACTGCTGACTCGGAGTGATGAAACAGCAGTAAAAATAAGATGAAATTTCCCCTCCCTCATTCCTTTCAATGTTTTTCTTCCTACCAAAGTCTCGTATCAACATCGTCCAGCGTTCTTAGGTGGAAGGTGTTTATCTGTATTGGGTGTGGGGACCTATTGGTGAGTGAAAGGACCTTTTTGTTTTATTTTCATGGAGAAATACTTTGCTTTTTTTTGTAGTTTCAGAAGTTTTCTCCCAAGTGGAGGCACTTTCAGTCTTGAAATAAACTGTAATAGTGGTTCTAGGGCCTCTGTGCTTAAGTAAGATCTGTTCCTTCACACCTTATTGAAGATGGTTGTGTTCCTGAGAGTGGACTGTAGTTCTTCAGCCTGTGCCTGTAGCCCCGTGTGCATGTTACAAGGGAATAATGGATAAAGAAGCTGTATGAGCCCCATTGAGAGACTTGCTGCTTGTGCAGGGGAGGAACATAAAAGGATGATAAAAATCCAAGTGTGCAAATGTTACTTTTGAGAATCAGCAAAAATGAAAGCTAGATTTTAGTTTCCTGTTCTGGGCTATACTGTTATTAACTGATGCTGTCAGTTGTAATTGCTTCCTGGATTTAGAAGGGAGTGAAATGAAGTCCCTTTTAATCTCTTTTCTCCTGTATGAAATACTCTCATAACTCAACTGACATTTCCTCATTTGGGAAAAAAAATGTATCTGTCATCTACATGGGTGAATGTAAAGTTTCGAGGTTAGGCAGGATTCCTGTATCATGGTCACAGTATGGTCCAAGGCTGTTTGATGGACCTGTGCACCAGGAGGTGTGGGCATATATAAGACTATACATCTAAGAAAGCAAGTTCCTGGTCGTTTGAAGCTGTTCAGTGGATGAGGTGCAGTGATGCTCAGTTACAAACTGGCAATAAAGGGACTCTGATTTTTAGCAAGGTCCTAAGAAAACCCAGCATTGCTCAGGATGCCTGCGGTGAGCAGACTGGCAGCTGGGGCCAGAAATCCATCACCTCTTACTGTAGATGGGAAACTTCTTTCTGGGATATATGTTACTCTTTCTAAGTAATAGAATGTAGGTCTGCAGTAGCTGAACCAGTTTATTTTATACAGATGTGACTGGGTGCCATCTCAGGGGGTGATTTAAGATGATGCAGGAGCTTGCTGCTAGTGAGGTCTATGAGAAGTACTTCAGTTAGGCTTTTAGAATTGGTGGTATTTCTTACAAGGCAAGATGAGCTTCACTCCTTAGGGGAGCTCCTTCAGCTGTGTCATTCTCTGCAGGATACTTCATTGAAGTCTTTTGGGAACATTGTCATTCATCAGCCGGGTTAATCCATCCTTTCTCCTCAGTAGTGCCTCAGTGCTTGTACTTAAATTGTTTTCTTTTTGACTTTTTTAAACGGCCTCCAGGTAAATAAGAGGAATCCTTAAAGGGAATTGTTACTCCAAGTGAGGAATCCTGGTCTGATGTTGGTCAGGTTAAACAGGGCTTGGAGCAAGCTGCTCTAGTGAAAGGTGTCCCTGCCCGTGGCAGGGGTTGCAACTGGATGAGCTTTAAGGTCACCTCCAACCCAAACCAGGCTGGGGTTCTGTGATGTTCTTTTGCACCACTTGCACTTGAATGAAAGTCAAATGTTTATGCCATTGAACTGGGAAGGTCAATAAGATGGAGGAGTTGCTTTCTGGTCCATCTCATCATCTCCTTTTTATTCAAGGGACCATACACTCCTCTCCACATGTTTAAATGTAGCTGATGGCTGCTCCCACAGATTCCAGGGGTAGCTGATGGGGGTGCACCATCTGCCTTGGGTTGTGTAGGTTGGGCTTCTCCCGCCAGCATCACCGAGGTTGGTGAACTGGCTGCATGGATATGTGAATATGCACAGCGTGGATCAGAGAACTTCAGCATGTTTCTGTGTTTTCATTTCTGGTGTTACAGTATCGGGAAAGAATTTGGGAGTACTATTTTTACAATTGGCCTTAAACAGAGAATCAAGGAAACGGTGCGGATTGCAGCCTTCGATGAAGTAACAGGAAGGGAAGCAATGAAAACCATAAACTGTGCTGAGTAACATTTCCTCTCTTCTGCTACACCCCCCGAAGGGTGACAGAGTCTTTATTGAGCCCGACAGGATTCCTAATAAAAGATGCATTCAGTCTGTGTATAAAGGAGCCCGCTGAATCACGGTGAAGCAAGTCACGGCAGCAGGCGGAGGAAAGCCTCTACTTACGGCTTACCCAACCTGCTCTCCGTGCTCCAGGAATTACTTCGGTTTGCTCTACTGAAATCTGGGCTCTTCAAATAACAGTGAAGAGAAATTCCGCCACTGTCCAAGAGTGGGTTAAAATCCTTGTCCTGAATGCCAAGTGAGTGCTTGGTTCCACTGGAGCTTGTTCCCACTTGGTGCCCTCTGGGCAGAGCACTGAAGGGAAAGCAGCAGCTCTCTGTAACAGGGAGGTTGTGACAGCTTTCACCCATGCTGCTGCCTTCCCTGGAAGCTTTTGTACCTGATGGTCTTTATTGAATGTCAGTGGAAATTGGGAAGCTGTTACCATATGGTTTAGCTGTTGTTTCAAAGGCATCTTATGTATGTCTGTTTCCTTTAAAGTGTACTGTCTGTAGCACAGCTGAATCTGTACCACATCTTGAGGCGATAATAGCATTCTTGTTTGCATTGAAGCACATAGAATGTGGATCCTGGCAACTGTCTTGTCTTACCTTGGAGAAAGTACGGGTACAAAATCCCTTTGCGCTTCCGTAAGCAGCCGGTTCTTGTGTGCGGAGCGGGGAGTCCTGGGTGGCTTGGGCGTGGGGAGCCTCGAGTGAGCCAAGCATATGTTCTTGCAACAGGAGTGTAATGTTTGGGGTGGAATGGAGAGACAGGTTTTGCGTGGCTCTCTGGGGCAGGTTTGCATGTGAGAGCAATCTGCCTGGAACTTGCCGACACAGCCGCTTCGTCTGCGTGGCTTTGAAGTGCTGGTGCTGCCGTGCAAGTGTCTGCTCTTTGCTCATTCCCTGTGCAAAACTCCGGGCTGAGGGAATAATACCTGTTCCTTGAGACCCTTTGCTTAAGTTCCATATGGGTCTAGGGCATCCGTGAGGCTCAAGTTCATTGGGGAATCGCTGGGTCCTGGCCTCTGCTGCCTCTCCTCTATGATAGGACGTGAAGCTGGGCAGTGCTAAAGGGACTCTGGAAGGATTTATGGCTTCCTCAGCTTCCCTGACACCTCCGTGCAATTGCTGAGGATGGCTCTGTGTGAACGTATGGGAATTGGCAGCTATGAGGTCATTTCAGAACCATTTATTTTCCTTAGAAATAGAACAGATTTCCTGCTTAGTGCTCTAAAATAGCCGTGTGTCATTGGGACACCTGGCTGGGGTCACAGCAAGCGAGGCATTGGGTTTTCATTTGATGTTTATTGAGAGCCAAGTTGCTCTTGATGCAATCATCTCATCCTTGCTCCGGAGCATCACACTGCTTTTGCCCACTTCTAATGCCTCAGGGGAATTTGTCTTGGACCTCATTGTGGATTTCCAGCACATGAATACGGTTCCTGGGAATTACACTTGTACTGGTAGGATTGGTTGCTGGTTGATTGGAAACCTTTGTATTGAGAACCTCCCTGCTTGAGACCGCCATCGTTCCACTGGATCCTTAAGTCTAAGCTTTGCCAAACTGCTCCTTGAATTAAAGACAAAAGATTGGGAGAAAGAGGGGTGAAGCACAAGTACTCAGATTTTGCTCAGATGACAGAGGCAGGGGTAAACTCCTTAATGATGATGGGCATTGAATTGTTAAAAGCTATCTCAAACTTCAAAGGTGGCTGCGTAAGTCACTTTAGCTATAGGACACCAATACTCTGTGCTTCAGCAAGTGTCTTGGGTTAATAGAAGGGTACAGAGGCTGTTGTGTTGCTCGGTGTGCTGCTTTTATTTTCCCTTATTCTATAGTTGTGGCATCTTGTGGTAATTGCATGAGTTGACATCTGGCAGGGAAAAGGAGAAGTGGTCCAGTTATTCAAGTGGCTCCCTTCGTAGTATATTGGGGTGAGGACATTACTACAGAAGAAAGCTGATTCATAGAATAAATTGCTACTAAAATCTCCATGGTTTTGCACCACCTTTGGTTTAGCAGCTGGGTAAGAGAGGATGTGTGTGCTGGGATGATAAAAGCTGCTGCTGAATGAAGCTGGGGCTGCTGGTGTGTCGGTGCTGAGCCAGGCTTGCCTTGTGGCCGGATCTGGTGATAACGGTGCCAGTGCAGAGCAATCCCTTGATTTCTGCTCTTCTGCTTAAACCCATGTTATTTTATACTGTGTGTATTCACCTTCACGGGGAGAATATGGAGAAATGGATATACTCCACTTTTTAAACAGAGAGGCTGAGAACACCTCTGCTCATGAGCTCAGTGCTCTCCTTCCCTGCAGGATTAACAGCTCCTGCCTGCTTCCTCGCACTCTTTGCTCGGTTCCCCTCATTCCCTGGGCTCACTGGAGCTGCACTTTTGGCTAGTTGGATAGGAAATGTGAGTTAATTTCTTCTTAAATAACCTCAGCAAGGTAGTTTTCTGTCAAAGATTGAAGACTATGTGTGGGCAAAGCGTTTGAAGGTCGATACTGTGCTTTGGTTTCAGCTATTATTTCAGCTGCTGAAAAGCTCTGAAAATACAGATTACAAGATAAAATAATGTTGATCTTGGTCCCTGGTTTAGAGCATGTGGAGAAATTGTTTTACATTAATAATTATGTGTTTTGTTGGGTTTTGGCAGAACTATGTAAAGAGATTACAGAGAATGGTATCAGAGAGTCACAGCCTGGTTTGTGTTGGAAGGGAGCTCAAAGCTCCTCCAGCCCCAACCCCTGCCACAGGCAGGGACCCCTTCCACTGGAGCAGCTTGCTCCAAGCCCCTGTGTCCAACCTGGCCTTGAACACTGCCAGGGATGGGGCAGCCACAGCTTCTCTGGGCACCCTGTGCCAGCGCCTCAGCACCCTCACAGGGAAGAGCTTCTGCCTAAGAGCTCATCTCAGTCTCCCCTCTGGCAGGTTAAAGCCATTCCCCTTGGCCTGTCCCGACAGGCTCTTGTCCAAAGCTCCTCCCCAGACTTCTTGCATGGAAGGGGTGACTTTCCAGTGAATACTTTGTGTTCTGCGGTTGTGACGCTGACTGTTGCCCTTTGGCATCGCTCTTTTATAGCCCTTTTTATTCCTAGTGGGTACACGTGCAAATTATCTCTACCCTTTGTACCCTGCTTGTGTTTGCTCTTTATAACCCGTGCAGCCACATAACTCCATTTCTAAAAATAACAGCTTCCAGTCCCATTTTCAGGGTTATAAACCTGGAATTTGAGCAATGAACACTTGAAGCTCCAGCAGAGGAGTTTTTGGGTGCGTGGTGCAGCTGGGCTGGCAGCATCTCTCCATGAGGTGGCCACAACATGTGCCTGGCCCTGGCCACTCACTGCCTCCAGCCCCAGTGGGGTTAAATTGTGTTCCTTGGCTGTAGAACTATAAGGTGAGACTCTCAGCGTAGCCTCTCAAACGTAATATCAGTGCAGTTGTGAGCACTTAAATGAGATGGGAGTAAGGGAGGAAGATTTGCAGAGTACGACTGATAGGAATTTTCACATGGGCTAGATGAGCTGCACAGTAACCTCTGTGGATCGTAGAACACCAGCTTGGAAGGGACCTCAAGGAAAGCCTGTTTAGGCTTTGAAGGGGCATGGGAGGGAGAGGAGGAACTTCACTATCTGGCTCTGAAGGATCTATTTAGACACATAAAAAGGCGTTATTTCTGTGGGACATGTAAAGCACATGTGTACATGTGTAAAGCACATGGGACCAGTGCCTTTGGTGCACCACAGGATGGGGGCAGCCCATAGCCCTTCCTGGGAGATGTGACTGTGGGATTACTCTTGTGCTTAGTGGCACCCAACAAAATTACCTGCTCTGCTTTAAATAGGATAGGTGATTGCTTGAAAAGTCAGTTATTTTTGGGGGGAGTGATACAGATCCTGATTTAAAAACACCCATAGTAACTAATGTATGAGTAGCTGATATATTTAGCTGGTTGAAACATCACCTGCCTGGGTAGTTCACAGTATGATGGGTCTTATTTATCATTAAACTGGTCAATGTAAGCTAAATGCCTTCTGCTGCACTGAGGGGGTAGGAAGTTTTGCCTTCCCTGTGCTGTTCCCTCTGCTGCTGCACATCTCAGCCCATATGTGAGCTGAGGGATGCTTTCCAGGCATGAATCCCTTTAAGCAAATGCTTATCTCTTTAATTTACCAACTGTTTATTCATCAGGCTCCTAAGTAAGCGTGCTGGGTCCGTACGGTAGTCCTGTTTGGTCAAGCTGGCTGCAGGTGGAGAGCAGGAGGCAGGCAGCCCAAGCTGCATTAACTTGCTATGGGGCAATAGAGAATAATCCTCAAGTAAGGACATGGTTATTTTACATGTACACAACTTCAGAACTTTGTGATTAAACATGAATCATGGAATGGTTTGCGTTGGAAGGGACCTTAAAGCTCCTCCAGTTCCAACCCCTGCCATGGGCAGGGACACCTTCCACCAGAGCAGCTTGCTCCAAGGCCCTGTGTCGAGCCTGGCCTTGAACACTGCCAGGGATGGGGCAACTACAATGGATTATGAAGATAAGCTTTTGTTCTGCTTGCAACTTTTTGTAACTTAAAGCAACAGAAGTGCTAATCTAAACCCTATTGTTAAAAACGTTATTCTGTATCTTAGTCTTAATTATGTGGAAAAAATAGTGGAAAATGCTGGAAAGCGTGTAGAGATGCAGTGAGTTGTGAAGACTGATAAATTCAGCTTTAACTGTAACACTGAAGAGTGATTCCCCATGCTGCCTGGTAGCCCAGCTTCAGGAGGAGTTGAGAGCATCCACTGCATGTCCTTCCTTTACAGCCAGTCCAAGTGCTCTTCTGTCCTGAGAGAGGCAGATGTCCAGGTGGAGGAGGAAGAATGTGGCACACGGGGTTTATTTCAGTTGCTCCATGAATCCTTTAACTACTAAGATACTATTACCAGACACTGTACAGTCGAAGGATATTTTTGCTGCATTCCCGTGACGAGTGGTGAAGTTGAAGCAGTTCCCTGCTTGGAATAGGGGAGAGCTCAAAACCTGATCTGTCTGGTACCTCAAATGACCTTTGGTGGCCAGATAGACACCTCTTGCGGGCTGTGTGTGACTTTGGTGTTTGGAGCCTGCTTCATAGGCAGCGCTCTTGGACGTTTGGCTCCCAACATCAGGTTTGTGTCAGTTGGCGGTCGGAGGATTAAAATGAGGTTGGTGTGTGTGAAACGGGTGCTGTGAGTCTGTGTGTTCAGCATGCAGGCCTCCTGTTGAATTTTCATGGGTTTGGGTAATGACATTTAAAAAAAAAAGAAGAAATCTGGAGGTTTATTGGTTTTACATGGCCTGCAGTTACGTCTGACCTTTCATTTGGTTTAACAGTCTGTAGCCACTGTATTTCTAAACATTGACTATTAAGCCAAAGAACTTTTCTAAAGTAAACCCATTGTAAATCCCGAGGCCGGCATTCATATTGATTTATCCTTTGTAAACACGGTGTAAATGCAGCACTTGAAAACTCAGAGCATATTTTCCAGGGCCGAGCTGCAGAGACTGCTGTGGGGCGTATAAAGGTTTTGTTGTGCCTGTGTTTAGTGCTACCAGCCCACCTGTTCAGGACAGTAAATGAAATGATGAATAGCCCTAGTGAGCTGTTCCCAGCATGTGGTCTGCACCATCAGCACAGATATTTTTGTGCCTGAAGAGGATTCTGTGGCGTGAGAAGTTTAAACAGCTGTATCTCCTCCTTACAGCATCCACGTGGAGTCCAGCTCCTAAAGGGAGACAGTCTTCATGTTCTAACATTGCTGCTTCAGAAACGCTCTTTGCTTCTGTGGTTGCTAATGATGGCACTGATGCGATGCTGAGGCTTGGTAGTAGGAGGTGGGAGACAAATCTAAACCTTCGTTGTCTTCATCTTTACTGAGGGGTATATTGGAGCAACTTGTACTGTTACCCTCTGGTTAGGTTAGAGAGGCAGTAGGATGGAGTAGAGTTTCTAGCAGGGCTGCTGCCTAGGTCTGAGCTGAACATGAAATAGCTTTTTCTCTCTAAATATAACCCTGTTACTATTACTAACCCTGTTACTAAACTAAGAGCAGTTTAGCCACTATATATGGTGCAGAGAGCCGTGTGGTTTAGGTTTTCACTAGGGTTCTTTGCTCCTAGCAAGCTAATTTTGCAAACTTTCCTCTTTAAAGAGGTATTACAAGTCTCAGCAATTTTTGACCTTGGGTGGCTGGGACTGTCCTGTTTAGCCTATTCCACATCTTGCTGCTGCGTCTGTTCATGTAAATCATCTTTTCAGAGATACTTGCAATAAATCTTTTTCAGGTGTTTATTCATCAATTGGATTTCACTCTTTTGCTTTCACAGGTTAAGCGTGGACAGGGTTCTGCAAGTCTGCTCATTTGGGCTTTGTCTCTAGAATGCTCTCCTAAGTCTGTGTAACTTACTGCAGAACCTGAGAAGGTGATGTAGAAGAGATAGGATGCTGTGAACGAAGTTGCTCATGTCTTGTCTTCTTTTTCTCTTTCTTTTTAGGACTTGAGTACAATCTATTCTTTCCTTCATGGACTGGACATACTCTCACATTTCAGGGAACACCAGCTCAGGTAAGTGCTCTGGAGGGAGTTAGTGTTGCTCAGCACAGCTGGTATCCATGGCTGTGGTTTTGCGGAGATGAGCAAAGCTTTTGTCTGCTGGCACTTGGAGCATTGGCCAAGTCGTTGCTGAGTTAAGTGACTGCAGTAACCTGGTGTGGAATCTAAACTAATTAGCTTTGCTAAGGACAAAGGCAGAGATTGCTCCCATCTGCCTACAAAGGCCTGTGTAGACAGTGCCCTGTGTTAAGTCCACATCACAAAAGCTTTTTAATGCCTCAGACATTCAGATAATCTTGGAATACATAACATGAGAAGGCCAACAAAGCACAAAAAGTGCGTTGGAAGTATTTTAGTTCCTTCAGTTCTGTTGCTATGGGTAATTCCAGTGTGTGGGAGTGATTTAAGCACTTAGGGAACATGCTGTATATCCTCTATCTGGATAATGAGGAACACCGTAATAATTTGAATTTTATGGTTAAGCACGGCCTTTGTTTCGAACATAAAAATGGTTGAATTTAAGGTCTTAAGCCTTAAAGGGATTCTGCTGAAATGTGGTGATTAATGGCTTATGGTCTTTGGGGATTAAAATTGAAATTAAACTTCTCCTTCTCTCTCAGAATAATGTCATCAAGTGCCCGCTATGAGAGGTACAAGGGCAACCAAGTTCTCTTTTGGTAAGTACCCACCACTTGTTGGAGTTCTTCAGTAAAAGTGTAGACGGAATCACTGCTTTGCACACTGTAATAAGTCACTTTTTTACTTGTTTTCTCCTTGTAAATAGAAGGCTTTACAACATTTAACCTTGGCCGGGCTGGTTAAAAGCTCTGGCAGGAGGTGGTTGTACCAGTGGTATGATGTTGGCATCTTAGAGGTGCCCATGCATTGCCAGCACAGCTCCCATGGACGGCAGAAGTGTGTGTTTGTGCACAGGCAATGTCCATGGAAAAGCAATTAGTGTCACACGTGGGAGCCGTGGTGACAACTCAGTAGGTGGCACTCTTCCCCTGGAGCTGGCACCGATTGTGGGAGTATCTTGTACAGAGGAGGATGGAGCTCAAACACCATCTCTTCTTTCTAAATCACTAGAATTAGTATTTCAGCACAGGGTTCTCTTTAGGTTTCTGCCAAGAGGCAAATGTATTTTTCCCCCTTCATACTTTAGCATTGCTTATGGTGTATTTATCCTCTCACAGCTAATCCCAGCTTTCTATATAAGGCACATCTCCCAGTACATAAGCCGAAATGGGATGCCACCTACTAGTTCATATTGTGGGTGTCTGTGACACAAACCTGCTCCAGCACCAGGTCTATGTATATGTGTGGTTGTGTGCTGGAAAAGGAAGGGGATGTTGGGCTGTAGCTGGGAAGTAGCATTGCAGTGCTTTAGGAAGAGGCAAAATCCACAGCAATGAAACCTCTGTGCAGACCTATGGGCTGTGGGTTGAAATGTTGGCTGTCCCCCTGGCCATCCATCTGGGATCAAATGGCACAGTGGGACACAGTGCCACGTGTGCATGCCATGCAAATGCAGAGAGGGAGGAATGCAAAGGAGTCAGGTATGTGTCTCCTGTGTTACCTGTAACACTTGACAGGTCTGTGTGGTATCGTGTGTTGAACTGCTCATCTACTTCAGCACAGGCTAACAGTTTTCCTGTATTTATAGCTTTATGTACCCTTAAACTGGAATGAAATGTTTTTACTGAAGGTGAATAATTTCATTTTCATGAAAGAAATACTTCAGTTGAGTGAAATGCCAAGTTTTAAAGCATAAGGAGCATTTTGGATGTAGACCTTTTAAAGAAGTTAATTCTGGGTAGCATTCAATGAAAGTTTGTGGATTTGCAGCCCACATACCGAATTGATAGAGTGGCAGATCATTAGTTTACAGCAATAACATCTTGGATAATGCATATTTCAGAGCTGCTGTAAGAAGAAAGTAGATGCCAATGATTTCTTTTTCCTACAGCTCAGAAACCATTGCAAGATGCTGGTACATACTGCTTTCTGGGTCTGTGCTCATGAAGGATTCCATGTTTTTGCCACCTTGCAGGTATGTAAAGTTGTTGTTATTTAAGGCAGGATCTCTCCAGTGTCAGAGGAGCTGAAGGAGAAACGCACACATGTACAATTAGAGAAACTCAAATTGCTGTTAATTAGGAGCTAAGGAGTGCAAGAGGAAGCTGAAATCTTTGAACCATTTTGTTTCCCCCAGTGCCTTTGATTCTGGGACACATGTAAAGTCCTTCCCCCCTTTGCTTCACCCCTGGTGCCACACATGCATGGGTAGGGAAGGAGGTGTGCTGCTTGGACATGGGAACAGGAGAAGAAAGAGCACAGCTCACTTTCCATTTTGTTCCAGTTACATCCCTGCGTTATCCAACCTCAGTGTAGATGCTTTTCTGCCTGTTTTTAAGTACAGTGGGATAAACTAAAGTTACTTTCCCTGGTCTTGAATAGCTCATATGACACATCTTTAGTGGAGGGAGCTGCACAGTGACCAGTCACTTACAGGCTCTTTTCATATGAATCAGTGCCTTGGATAATGGTAATTAGCACAGTTTTAATTACATTGAGGCAATACTTAATGTTATGCATTATTGCCTTGTCCCCAACCAACTTCCTGATCATGAGTCAGTCTGAAAGGATGTTTAAATACACAAAAAGGACAAAGCCAGGTTTGAATAATTGTCAGTCTGGAAGAACTGGGCAGACAGAGGAGTTCTGCAAAACAGGTAACAGTTAGCAAACGGGTTCTCATTGGAAACTCCGTCCTTGTGTATGCTTTGTGACGCTTCTGCTCCCCAGTTATGGCTTTTGAATGGTGGCATTGTAATGCCAATCTCATATTTGTCCTCTGGAGCATTTGACAAACACTTTATGTTTAAAGAACTTCTGTACATGTCAGGGCTTTTTGTGTGTCGGTTTGAATCTGTTTCATTTTGTAGTCAAAGTTCAGGATTTCATTATAAACCATGGGGCTAGCAACTTGTGCTTAATAACTCTATGAGACACTGTTGTACAATGGACTGGTGGTGAGATACTTCCATTTCCATAAATAAGGCTGGAAGGCAGTGATGCTTTACTGATTGTTTCCTGGTACCTCCCCAGCAATACTTGTCCTTCTGTCATCTGCCCCATGATTACCTTGACAGATAGGAAGAGACTGTAAGTAGGCAACTGGAAACTTAATAAGGTTAGGACGTATGTTAAGCTCACCTTCCTTTGCATCCACTGTGGGTAGTTTCAGAGTCAACAGAGCATCAGGGAAACCTCCATTTTCTTCAGCAGATCTTTTGGCAGTACTGTGCAGATTCAAGCTTGAAAGAGTCGTAGCCCTGTGGGAGCATAAGGAGGTGGGCAGGCACTGCTCTGTTAACTTTCTGTATGTGTTTGAACGAGGAAGGGTGTACGCTGTGGCTCCCTGTGCTTGAGAAGGGCTTTCTGTTCGACTTGCATGGATTTGTATGCAAGCCATAACTTGGAAATTGGCTTAAAAATTGGAGGAGTAAAGCTTGCAGCCGGGTGCAATAAATCTATTCGATATCCTGACACTGATGCTCATGATGAGAAAAGCCCCATAAGATTTTTAAGGCAAGAAGCACATCAGTCAGTAATATCAGGTACAGAGATGCCATAACCTTGATTACGGGTTACTGCCTGGAGAATGGATTTGTCAATAGATTTGACATAGTAGGAGAAGAGTTTGCTTCTTAACATGAAAGCAATGACTGGCACAACCCAACAGGATTGATGGATTTTGTGGAAGGGAAATCATGTCAGCGAGTTAAGGAGGTTTTGTGTTAACCTTGCTTGTTAATCAAGTTAATTCGTGTGAACAGGGTATTTGAAGGAGATTACTCACAGCAAGATTAGCCATAGGAGATATATAAAGGGCCTGGAGGACCTTCTGAAGCCAATTATGTGGATGACAGCCTCCTACAGCTGTGAGAATTGAACCTTGAAGGGAAAAACACAAAGTCTTGAGACATTCAGGATGTAGTCACAGTAAAAACAAACATGTCTCTTTTCTGAGCCCTTCCCAAATCTCAGAAGAGAAGAAAATAGGAGTCATTGTGCTCTTCAGGCAGTGCCTTTATTGGCTAAAAACACTGACTTTAGTCGAAATGGACTCATGGTTGTCCTGTGGTATCTTTTCAATGACAGTTGTAGGTGCTTCAATGACTCAGTCATTTCCCTTTCTCTTCTTGGGTAAGAGGAGGCACAAATGCAGGGATCAAGAAAACTGTCATAGTGAAAGAGGAACCCCAGCTCTGTGTTGCAAAGAGCAGCTCGGGTTGAAATGATTTTTAGCTTGGCTCGTATTAATAGTTGTGAATAACAGCGTAATAGAACTTACATAACGGTATAATAAGAGCACAGGTTAAAGACTTGCAGTTTGCACAACTTCAGTTCCTTGCATTTTAGAGAAGTTGACATTTTGATGTCTGTGACTTCATTTTCAAATGTATTCCTACCTCACGTATATCACCTAAAGCCGGGTCAGTTTTACTTCTAAAACCTATACTGCTGTTCCCTGCAAGCTGCTCTGAGTCTGTGCCGTTCACTGGCAAAGCAAACCAGCAGCTCGGAGCTCCTGCATTCCCAGCTCCTGCCAGTAAGAGGTGTATTGGCTTTTCTCTCTCGCTGAGCCTTCCTTTCCGGATTCAACTTTGTTAAATAGTGCTTTCTTTTTAGAGCGTACCTGCCGTATCCAAGCTGTGTCCTGGTGCTTCTTTAGCTCTTCCTCTTCATTCTCATCTCCATCCCGACGTGAGTGCCGGTGGCTGTGGTGTGGAATATTGCTTTTCTTCTATAAGCCACAGAGGTCTAAATTACATACGTGTGCCACCCCACTGCTGGCATACAGCAAACACCATTTTCAACCAACTTGCAGCTGCCAGTAAGGTTGTGAATGGTGATACCTGTTGGAACAACAGTGCCTTCCCTTTCTTGCTCTTTGTGTGACAGAGGTCGTAGGACGACACTCTGTGTGCTGGCTTCACACGTGGAAGCCCTTGCAACTAATGCTGTAGATAATTCTTGTGCTTTCAAAAAGACAGCTTGAGTTTTCCATCCCTTGTGCTTATCAAGACTGGATGGGTCTTTATACCCTGGATCAGAAGCCGTGGCTGCTCAGTGCGTCTGTGGCTCTCAGAGGTGCTGTTTTCCCTGGGTATTTCTGTAAGTGGTGGCTGTAACTTGTAGCAGTGCCTGACAGCCAGGAAGTAAACAAACAGCTTGGGAATGCTCCCAATAAATGTATTTTGTAAAGCTAATTAATTGGGATAGGGCTGGTGGTACTGAAATTCTTCTGGCAGGGATGGTGCTGTGATGAAAATACGCTGAGGAAAAGGGAGCGTGGATGGGAAGAGGCAATGCACTGGTGAGGAGGGGCTGTGTGTCCTGGTCTCTCCAAGCCCTGCTCCTTGTACTGGAGGTGCAGCCCTTGAGTAAGGGCTGAGAAAGCATTGCAGACTAAAAGCATCTTTTTTTTGGCATTTCTTAGAAGAAAGCCAAAAGAGTGAAGAAAGACTGCCCTTAATCTATCACAACTAAGTGCCCAGATAATCTTGTCCATCATCCTGCTCCCCCAGTGATTTCCTTTAGTTCTTACAACAGCTGCCCTACAGAGGTTTTATAGACTGCAAAGGATGCTCATTGCACCACAGAAATAGATTTTTCTTTATTGGTTAAACTAAAAAAGTCCAAGAAGTGTGAAATTGGAAGCAAAGGCTAATGTGCGGTTTGTATATAGCTAAAATACAGTTTTACTGGGACTGTCTAATAACACGGCCTGGAATAGCTGCAGAGCTTCACAGAAGGTGCTAGGTAAGATACAGGCTTCCTCAAAGCATCATCGTGTTCAGAGTATAAAGTAATTAGTATAGACATGTTGTGCGTGCAGCCCATAAACCGAGTGCTGCGTGCATGTCATGCAGCCTCCAAAATCATTCCCAATTAAAACTTTCAGCAAGCTGAAGAGATAAACCTGCTCAGTGTTGTTGTTCCAGAGGGCTAATGTGAAAATGGGCTTGATGACTGAGCATTAATTGGAATTGGTATCATGCATTCAGCCAGGGGGTTGGAACTGAATGATCTGTAAGGTCCCTTCCACCCCAAAACCTTCTGTGGTCTTGTGGTTTCAGGTTGCCTTTAAGCCCTGTTGTGATGGAGTTAAGTAGTGTTTTCACATTTAAGTTACTCTGAAATGCTCAGGCCTTACACAGCCTGTAGCACTGCATAAACCCTGCCACCTGCACTTGCTGAAGCTCTTGCTCTGTGCTCATGTAAGTTTTTATCCCCATCTCCTTACTCTGTTTTGCAAATCAGGGCCTGTGGGGCTGCTCAGGGGGTTGCAGTGCCGTGGGAGATGCTGCTCCATGGGCTTCTGATGGTTCTGTGCTGTGTCATTGCATCCCCAGTGAGGGACCCGTGAGGTTTCCCCCAGCCCAGTGTGTCAGATGATGCTCGATCTGAGAAATTAAGACCTGCATACAGATGCACAGAAAGCCAAGTTATTCCCATGAGGATTTTGGTGTCATTTACACTCATAGAGCAGGATTCTGCACTCTCCATCCGCAGTGCATGCGGCTGTGTCTCTGCTGGTTACATGGCTATATAGGTTTCCCCCCTGCATTACTTCCCAGCCAGTGACAGGGAATTTAAGTGTAAAATTACATTTTTAGAGGATTTAGATTGGGGTTTAATAATGCTAATGGCTGCTCCAAGCCATCCATAATATACCTGTGTAGTACACGCAGCGGTATCTGGATTTTACAGCAGCTACATTGCAGTAGATATCCTGGGTGTTTGCTGGAGCAGCTGTTTGTTCAAGGGGTAAAATGCTTGTCAAATGAAAGGTAAGCCCTGACTTGTGACCAATACCCAACAACAGCACATCCAGCTTGTCTCTTCAGGCCAAGCTGTGCGCTTGCATGCGAGATGCTTTGTGCGTTGGAGAAATCCAGCCAGGCTGCGGGATGTGCAGGGTCACAGTGGCAGAAAGTACAGTTTGTCTTCATGCTCCTCAAAGCAGCCTGAGAGACAAGTATATTCCTAAGAGCAAAGTATTTGCAACAAACTGCAACCCGTTTGTTTGTTACACTGATAAACGGGGGTATCAGTGTCCCAGCCCAGTCCCAGATGTAATAATAGGACCGAGTATCACTGCGGATAGCTCTATCGCCATTTCATCACCATCGCAGATAGCTGCATGTGTCATTGATGCCAACTTTGGGATTCTGTAGCTCCTGGAAAACACAGAGCAGCTCTTCAAGTGCCTGACATCTCATCATCGAAGGCTTTGATGCGTGAAATGTCTGAAAATACTGATTCAGGATGTGGTAGAATATTGCGGATTCGAAGATGTGTGCTAATGAGTGTTCAAACAAATAAGAAGGCATTCTGTCACAGCCTCCATCTGTTTGTAGGCTGAAAGCTCTTCAGGACAGGCTGTGTGTGTACCTTGAAAACATGTACTGTATTTTCAGTACTGCAGAATGAGAAACCATCACTAGCAATGAACAGCATCACATATTGATCATGGAGAAATTCTCCAGTTAAATCTGACTGCTGTTCCATACATTTGTCAGGCTTGAAATTCCAGATGCGTTTCAGCACCAGATACTGGGGTTGCTTAACAGCTGGAGATGAAGCAATTTTAAACGTTTCTCTTCAGAAAGCTGTGTTTGTGTACATCCTATTTAAAGAACTCCTTTCTTGTGTTAAAGATACGTTATGGTGGAGGCTTTTCTAAGTAGCTGGCTTAGTTTTAATCAATTCTGATCCATCCCCCATGTCAGTAAAATCAAGCGTGTACTCAGGTGCTCATATCTTCAAATATGAAGGTTTTGGAGCTGGGGTCTGCGGTCACAGGGTTTTTTTCCCTATATTAGCAAATGATGCAGTGGAAAAGGGACAGATGAAGTGGGTGAAATGCCTGGTGCTGAGAACAGTGTTATTTGCAGACCTGGGCTTTGACGTTTCAGCAGCTCTCATCTGCTCCTGTGGCCTGAACGCCCATTAGTGGTTGGTATGTGATGCCATGCCAGTTTGACTTACATTCCTGTCTCACATGATGCAATTGCTTAAGCATTTTTAATTAGGAATAGCAGTGAATCAGGAGGAAAACCAGGTTTCTTGCAAATGAAGCATCCATAAATCAAGGATAAACAAAGCTGCCTTTGGTATGTGGAGGACGTTTTTTTCCTATGACAGTGTTGTAAGCCAGGGAGCGAGTGTCTGAAAATTAATGATGCAGATGTAATAGATGAATACTAAGTGACAGGAGCTTACAGTACAATTATAAATAAGAAAAGTGTCATGTTGTTTTATGAAACATGACTTTCCCGGGCTTCCAACAGGGGGAATAATGATGTTAAATATAAGACCTTATTAAAATACGTGATTAAATGCACAGATTGAGCAGAGCTTTAATTGTTGGGTTGTTTAAAATCTTCATGGTTGTACCTTTGGTAATATGTCCTTTGACGTCGTTTTTGCTGTGTTGTAAATAGACCTTAATTTACATTAGTTTCATGTTTCCTCATGCTTTCACTGTTGGTTTAAATTCTTAATGGGATTATTTTTCCTACTCTCTGCTTGAAAGCACCAAAGCTCAGTGAGGTTTTCCCACTTTTCTTTTGGATCTCATCATATATGACATCAGGAGGAGCAACCTGGTCTAGCAGAAGGTGTTGCTGCCCATGGCAGGGGGTTGGAACTGGATGAGCTTTAAGATCCCTTCTGATCCAAACCATTCTACGGTTCTATGAAGCTTCAGATTTTTCCAGCCATGCAGTTACCAGTGTAATCCAGTTAGGATAAAGCACTGCAATTAACAGGAGCACAGCAGTTTAAACTCTCAAGTTTTGATTGTGCTAGTGGTCTACTGGGAAATGTGTGCCATGGAGTCACAACCAACAACTGAAATTCTCACCCTGCTACAGCAGGCCAGAGCAGCACAAGTAAGCAACACAAGTAAGGGTGGTGAGGCGCTGGAATGGGTTGTCCAGGGAGGTTGTGAATGCTCCATCCCTGGTGGCGTTCAAGGCCAGGTTGGACAGAGCCTTGGGTGGCATGGTTTAGTGTGAGGTGTCCCTGCCCGTGGCAGGGGGTTGGAACTGGATGATCTTAAGGTCCTTTCCAACCCTAACTATTCTGTGATTCTAAGTTTCACACAGAAACTGGCATTTTTGCACATCTACAGTGAGCAAATCAGAGCTAATGTTTCCATTCCATCCTTCATGTGTTTTCCACCCAGCATGTGATGCAGGCATGACAGGCTTGTGTATCTGCGATACACCAGAGAGAATGGCCAAACTACTCCCACTAGTACAAGAGTTAATTTAATTCAGGAATGGCTGTTTTAATTTCAGCTCTAACTTTGGGGTGAAATGAAATTCCACGTTATGATTTCTTCACCAAAACCAAAGTGAAGATAACTGTGCTAACATATCGCTTGCAACTGCAAAGAAACCCTACCCAAGTTAAATTGATCCAATTCTCTTCCATACAATAGAAAGCTAAAGACAGGAGATTTTCTCCCCCCAAAACAAAATTCTAAAGGAATTAGGTAAAACTGGACATTTCAGGTTTTGCAGCTTTTCATAACAGAAATAATCATTATTGCTTTATTGCAAAGCAGATGACTGATTGCTGTATCCCCAGTGGTTAGGGAAAAGCTACAGTCTAATGCTGAAGGTCATTCAAGCACAGTGTTTTTCTTGTATAACAACAATTCATCAAACTACTGGAGGTTGAGGGAGGTTTGCTTTCTGTTTGCTTTGTTTTACATAAACACATCCCTGGAATTCAGCTGCTGTCAAGCTCCCCTCTGCTTATGCTGCAGCATCTGCTAATGAAGTAATGGCAGTAAACAGGAATGCCAGGAAAAGCACACCGATTGCTTGTAGCAAAGGTCAAGCTCTTGGCACTATCATTTCTGGTCCATCAAGCACTTTGCAACAACCCAACGCTCAGAAAAGGATTAGGTTCCAAAGACAAAACCCACCCTTCCAACCTAAGGAATCAACTACTCATATTTACAAGTCAATAGGTCAAGTTTAATTATTTCCTGGTGCGCATCATGGGATGTTTTATCGATTCTACCACAACAGAGCTCCCTCAAAAGAGGAGGCATCGAATGGGTTTTCCTGAGCTGTAGCCACCACCATGCTTTGAAAACACCAGTCTTTAACATTCTTCTTAATGAACATCCCCAGTGTCTTTTAGAAACATGGGGTTTAATTTCTTCATGACATAGTCCATATTTTTCTCTCGAATGCACCCAAAGCTAAGCCGAAGAAGAGCACTGTGAAAGGTACATCCTGGCCTTGAGCACTGCCAGGGATGGGGCAGCCACAGCTTCTCTGGGCACCCTGTGCCAGCGCCTCAGCACCCTCACAGGGAAGAGCTTCTGCCTAAGAGCTCATCTCAGTCTCCCCTCTGGCAGGTTAAAGCCATTCCCCTTGGCCTGTCCCTACAGGCCCTTGTCCAAAGCCCCTCTCCAGGTTTCCTGTAGCCCCTTTAAGCACTGGAGCTGCTCTAAGATCTCCCCAGAGCCTTCTTCACTTGCACAACTTCACAGTTCAGTTGCTTAAGTTCCTTTCCTGAAAACACACGTATCCTACGGGAGCTGTTTTATGTTCCCCTATCACACAGTTTTAAATCATGAGTCCTCTCAATGTTCCCTACAAAGTGGTCGTGTTTCAGTGGGTATTTGCTGTCGAGAGGACCATACCAGTGGGTATTTGCTGTCTGTAATCCAGAGGGTTTGTGTGGCTGAAGTTTCTGATGTACTTTCCAAACATAACCTTAGTGAAAACAGATGGAACTGACCCACTTCTTGAGGATTTGGCTCCGCACTTGTCTCCACCTCCTTCTAATTCACACATTAATCTCTGCTTTGACTTAACTGATTATACAGTTACTGCACCTGCTTATACGTGTTAAAACAGGATTGCTGTTGACGGTCTGAATTTGTAACACGGCAGCTACAACTACTGAACTGCTAATCCAGCCGCGATGCTGTTAATCAAGGAGGTTTTCTTTCTTTGGCATCTGTATGGGATCACTTTTGCTCAGTGGATGGGGTGGGTCGAGCACACCTAACTCCAGCTAACAGCTCTGGAGTGAAGACAAATGTACTTCCTATGATAAGCCAGGCATTTTCAATTCCAGGTGCTGCTGTAGTCACAAATGAAGTGATTTAAGAGGTTATTTGTCTGTAATGCTCCCGATACCCCCCCAGCAGTGTCTTTTTTACTGATGGTTCCAGTACCAATAGATCTGTTTGGGTAATACCATGTCCAGAGTGGATTTCCCTAAAGTCACCTCTGGTCTTGTGTGTTCTGATCAGCTGAAGCACATCAGATTGCTTTTAGCCTCTTTCCTTGGTCACTGTATTAACGCTGCCCATCACATTTTGTTGCATTTGTGCGGTTTTCATGTTCCTTAAACAGAACCCATCACGGCGATAGGCTCCTTGTGGTGGCACAAGCAGCAGTGTAAAGGCAGAAGTCACAAGTTAAAGCTTGGTTTTAGAGGAGAGGTTCTCTGTCCTCCTGTATGGGAGGATGGGGAGTTAAGGGAATGCTTATTAAGAGTGCTGCGTGCAAAGAAGTGCTTTGGAGTTCTCAGAATTTATGTATATTTGTTTTACCAAAGCTGTGTAATGCTGAATTAAAATTTACGAACGTTTTCTTGTCGACACTGGAACGCATTGCGAGTGCTTTTGAGTATCTGCAAGTAATAATGACTGTACAAAAGACCATTCTTTATATTCAGGCATTACGTAGCAGGCAAGATGAGAGGTGCTGAGTAAATGAAAAAGAGCATGATAATGGTACTGTCTGGTCACAATATTTCACCCAGTAGTTTTTCATCAGTTTCTCTTTGTTTTGAAGGCTATTGCAACATGCATCAGTGCCAATTGCTTTTATTACTGTAAAGGTAAAACAGGCTTTTTGGGCTCATTCTTTTTCCTTTGCTTCTTTTCCACCCCACTCTAGTTTTGGCAAGCAGTCTGGAGGAAAGCGAGGATGCGAATGTATCATATTGGAGCCTTCAGAAATGATTGTGGTAAGACAGATATGGTTGTTTTTTTCCAAATGTATTTAAATCTATTGCTGGTTTCAGCAAATTCTTTCTGGCTTATAGCAGAAAGCTTATTGTAAAGTGTTCTGTGAAATTGCAGCAGAATTGCCTTGATTTCAATTATACCTATGGCTGCCATCGTAACAGCAATAGCTATGTAAATTTAATCGAGATGGGTAAATGATGATGATGATTAGGTCATTCTTTCTGAAATTATGCTTACTTGAGTTTCAAAAGCCTGTCAGTTATGGCTGAATTGAGCATTCCAGAGTCAGGCAACGATAGACTACTATCTGGAATATTTTATTTGTACCCACAGCCCCTAACATTGCTATTTACTGACTGTGCTGGGTCCGGTAGGGACAGAAAGGCCCTCATATTCCTAGTCCTTGCAGTTCCACAGAGCATGAAAGCTTTAAGGTAAGAGGAGAGAGACCAGAAGAGTGCTTAGCCAAGCTTGAAGGATAAGGTTTTCAGCTTAGTTGACATCGACCTTTTCCATGTCCAGGTTTCCTTGTGCTTCTTCACAACACTTGCTAATACTGCCAAGTTCATATGTGCTTACAGCTTGTAACTCAGCCCTTCCCAGGTTGGTGTACATGTGCTGTCAGCAGCTGGAATAATAGCACACACCAACCTTGTACCGTTTGCTGGGCAACACAGGAAGGTCTCCTTCAACCTTGATCTTCTGAGATGTTGCTGATGAAGCTGGAACAAAAACTGTTGTTGTGAGAAGCCGCTTGTCTGTTGAGCAGGCTTAGATCTCCAAACTGCTGTTGATTCAGCTTCCATATATTTAGGTACAATAACACTAAAGCTGTTGCCTGATGACATCTCTTCTGCATTGAGTAGGTGAATATTTAGCTTCTGTGAGAGCTAACTTTCTGATAGCACACTAATAGCTGCGGATGGCAGGGAATAGCTGGGTATGTTGCTCTCCTTTGTGCTGTTTTCACTATGCAGCATCAGCCCGAGTCTGCTCATGGCTTAGCATCGTAACGTGCTGTTTGCTGTAGCAGATGCTTTAAGCTCTGCCAGGTCATGAAGTAAGCACAGGTAAGAGTGCAAAAAGCCTGCCTCAGTCCTCTGGAGTGAAATAGTTCATTTGTGTATTCCCAAATTATCCAGCCTTTTCTCAAAGCTGGAGTTTTAGGGGAGGGATTTATGCCTTGAGGGATGCCACAGGACTGCCTGTGTGATGATGTGTGCAGCCGCATCACTGAATGCCCTGGAGACTCTGGTTTGCCACTGCTGCCTCCCATTTTTGCCCCCCCCCCCCCCCCCCCCCCCCGCCATGCCATGGCAGGGGGTTGGAACTGGATGATGTTTAAGGTCTCCCAATCCAAACCAGTCTGTGTTTCCTCCAAAACCCAACCAGGAGGTGATGCTCCTGCTGCACGTAGTGGCTACGGTCGGATGCGTGCATGGGAAGCCTGTGGCTTTCCCCACTGTGCTGGCCCATGACTCACTTGTGTTTGCAAGTTACGTATTGTAATGGGCAAAAGTATGTGATAATACAGAATTCTTAGGAAATACCTACATCCTTCTTTGGTCTTATCGCCATTGTCATAATACAGGAAGGTGCAAATAAAAGAGCAGCTTCTGTGCAGTGTTTGTGCCAGAGAGAAGCTGCCCTTTGAAGATATTTCATTAAGAAACTGATGAGTGTTTTCAGAGGAACACCCTGGAGAAGCCAGTATTGGCCATGGCATCAGTGTCAGGTGCTGCTGGGTGTTCGTGGAGACAAACTCACTGTCCTCTCCATTTTAAACATCTGGAGTTTTCTATAACTGCAGTTAAATGCCAGTGCAGATGTAGGCCCTTGAAGGTATCTTAAATCCTTTTGTGGAACTTATTTTCTCTAGGAAAATGAGGGAATTAAAAGTGAAAGATGTTTCTTCATTACTTCGATGTTCATGTTTTACAGGTAATTGTAGCTAAAGGTACTATTAATTGACAGTTTTCTAGGTAGGACTTCAAATGGAGTGAGGAAAAAAGGCATCAATGTGGTGGCAGGCACCTTGCTAATGATCTGCACCAACACAAGGTGTACCCGAATTTCATTTCCCAGAGTAATTCTTACTAATTGATCTTAGTCCTTTTATTTTCTCTTTTTAATTTGCAACATACTAATGAGGTTACTTCATAATGAATATTTATCTTCAAGCAAAAGAATTAGCTACTTTAATGTAGTTGAAGATCCACAGTTTTCTGCTTCTTTTCCTTCCCCTCCTTTTCGTTTTCGAATGTAAATCAGTTTTGTAGCAGGAATCCTCTGGGAACTGACCCATTTTAAAGGCCATAAAATGTGGTCAACTTAAGTTAATGAGGATAACAGATAGTGTGTGAATGGGCATTGTAGCTCATATTTTTGGAGGCTGAGCAATCTATTGAATTAATAATAGGTCCATTTATCACTTAAGAAGATGGCCCAGAATTGCAGCCTATCTCGGTGTACTGAAGTGTCCTCTCTGTTGTTCCTTGGTGCTTCCATTTTCTTCTTCAGATCTCAAAGTAAGATTTCAGAGGAGCAGCAAGATATTTGGAGGTGGAAAATATTCCATTGCTGGCAGGGACTGCAGAGTGAAATTGAGGGCAGGCCTGGGATCCTCCGGGGTTCTTACCTGGCAGCAAGTGCTGTGCATGAAGCTGGCTGTATGGAAGCATTCTGCTGATCCCAGTGTTAATAAAACACCCTTGATAAGAAACCAAATAGTTACGACACTAATTAGGACTTCTTATTGTGTATAGAGGGGAGACTGAGATGAGCTCTTAGGCAGAAGCTCTTCCCTGTGAGGGTGCTGAGGCGCTGGCACAGGGTGCCCAGAGAAGCTGTGGCTGCCCCATCCCTGGCAGTGCTCAAGGCCAGGTTGGACACAGGGGCTTGGAGCAAGCTGCTCTAGTGGAAGGTGTCCCTGCCCGTGGCAGGGGTTGGGGCTGGAGGAGCTTTGAGGTCCCTTCAACCCAAACCAGGCTGGATTCTGTGATTCTGTATAATTTGAGAGCAGCTTCATTGCTAACTAAAATCCATATTTTATGCTAGGGGAGGAAGGGCTTCTATATCCAGTGTCTTCCCACTTTTTGGATGATATCAAATGGCTTGTTTTTAGAAGGATTGGTTTGGTTTTGTGCCTGCCTGCATGCCTGGTGTTTCTTTACATCCTGTACTTTCAGCAGCTCTGCTACTAGATGTCTGTGCGTTGTCCCGTGCCTTTGCAAACATGTAGTAAAACTCTAGGGAATAAAGTGGGGTTGTCCCTTGCTGGGGAACTTTGTTTATCTGCTTTCTTTTTGACAACAGAGTGGTGTGAGATTCACTCTTCCTTTTTAACCATTGTAGCTTTAACCTATATTGTCAATGGGTGCTTTCCTCTAAGGAATTAAAAATAACCCCCAGGACAAGCCCAGCTGCTCACACCTTCCTCTGACCTCAGCCGGACTTAGCTGTTTGGAACAAGTGTTGGTGGAAAGTAGATGTGATCTTGCTTTTGTGATGGTTCAGGTGTTTTGGTTACTTTCTTGTTCCTGTCTGTTAAGCCTTTCTGGTTTCCATCCTTTACACCTTTTGCATTATATATTTGGGATCATTTACCCAGGTATGTGAATGAGGGTTGCATAAGGCCACATAGAGCTGCTTCTCCTGTTCCAGCACTAAAACCTTATCTTTAGGATTCCAAATGAAATCTGTATGTGTGTGGAATTAAAAACCATAAATCACTGAGCACATTAGAAACTCCTTTGCAGTAAATGCATTGTAGAGAGCTCCTTGCGTGGCTGCAGCCTGTTTGTGTGTCTGTGCTGCTTCCTGCTAAGAGATATTTTTCCAAAACATCAGAAGGAAATGGGAAAGGATGAGACTGCTTTTAATAGAAAAAAAAAAGGGGGGGGGGGGGGGATTGTAACCAGTGAGATAAAATGGTTTTATGTTGGCTTTTACTGACGAGATAAATTTACCTAATTTTTGATGTTTAGTCACAAATAACATCTAACATCAAGATGTGAATCAAGTTCCCGTTATTTATTGCTTCCAATCTCCTGGAAGCAATTACAAGTCCGTATGCCATAGGTGAAGTGGCTATATATAACTATATATATATATAAGCTATTAATATTATGCTATTAATTAATACTAATTCATTCATTAATATTATTTTATTAATTTATTAATAATATATTATATATAAGCTATTTGGCTGTGCCTGGTACCAGCAATAAGTTACACTTTTAAGAGTTACACCAATAAAAATAGGATATCATTCAGTGCCTTTACCAGGCTGCAAATACACAAGGAAACATTAACTTCTGCGTTGAAGATAGGCTTGAGCTGAGCAGTGCTGAAGGCGCGTTGCATGGCGTGTGTGGGTGCAGGAGGGTTTCTGCTGGTGAGTGACATTGTTTAGAGGATATGTGGGGCTTTTTTGCTTTACAAAAAAAAGAACTGTTTCCTGGAAGGAAGCTGTGGCCTCCGGCTCATTGTAATAACGTAGTTCTGGTTCTCCGAAACGTCCCGAGCCGTTTGCTTGAACTGCTCTGAGCTTATGTTTGTTCCTTCCCCATGAGCTTCCTACGGCTCCATCGGCTCTCGGTGATATGGAAGAACTGGATGTTTAACCAGGAGCCTGAACATGTCTTTCAGGTGGAGAACTCCAAAGACAATGAGGAGAACATCTTGCAAAGGGAAGTCCCGCTCAGGCAGTCCCGCCGGAGGTTTAGGAAGATCAACCAGCGGGGCGAGCGTCAGACCATCACCGACAACGTGGATGCCAGCAGTTACCAGTCGGTGAGTCTGCTCTCCCTTGGCCACCTCCTCGGCATCATGTGTCTGCGTGCTTGGCAGCTTGTTTTACTGGGGAAAGCTGGTGAAATGAAATAGTCCATGTGTGGTGGTTTGGGGCACAGTTTCTCTTGTTGGGGAGCCACAGGGTGCTCTAGATTCAAATGCCAAAGGTGAAAGTGAATATTCAGCCTCAGGTAGAAAAGAGGTTTTTTGGTGCTGGGGTTTTCAGTTGAGCACCATAAATAGCGTGTTGGCTGGACAGAGAAATGGTCAGTTTTGGGTTGTGTTAGTTTTTTGTTCATTTTACCTGGAATTCCTTTGCTAAGATGTAAGAATTGGTTTTCTTTTTTTCCTTAATAAATTTGAACTGTGGTTTGGAATTGACTCAATCACAAATGCAGTTGAATTCGGTCTTAACACCGAATTAATCTATTTGCTCATGTTTGCTTGCTTAAAAATAGTACAGTGGTAATTCATGCATCAAACGAGTAACGGCAACTCACTTGCTAGTCTTCAGCATCATAGACTCTGCAATCAGCGCTGTGTGAAGGCACGTACAGCTGTGGTTTCAGGGCCGCAAGGCTTTCATGAAGGTTGCTCACATTATTTTTCACATATAAACTTCCTGCTTGGTAGCAGGATATATACATGTGATCTTGGCAGATTATTTTGTTGAAAACAGTTGTTCTGGATACTGTGGTTTGCTTTGAAAATCAAAGGTTAAACCCCAGCCCTAACACTGGAAGTACACAAACCCTGAGCAGTCTTCATGCATAGAAAAGAAAGAAACAAATTCAATTTCTCTGCTTTCTTGTCCCATCATCCTTTTTGTCTCCCCAAAAGGTACAAAGCTGCTTAGTTGATACGCTTCAAAACACCTGATGGAATAGATATAAACTTAAAAGATTTCCTCTGCTTCAGGACATATTGCTGTTTTACTGCACGTTGGTAGCTGTTGGACCGCAGGTGGTGATTCTAGACCAGACTCTCCCCAGCATTAGCATGTCTGTTTACAACACAAAGCAACCTCTCCTCACAGAGTATCACTTGTTGCTGTGACAGGAAGAGAATATGCTGCTCGAAGTCTAACCTTCTGCAACCTCAATTCAAGAACTGTCACATGGGTTGGATTTTATCGTTAGTAGGGCGTTGAATTAGTTATTGCTGAAATGAGATGTTGGATCCTCGTACTCGGGGCAGTCGTGCATGAGGCTTTATTAGGAATTAAATTCCGGTCTATGCATGACAAAATCTGTCTCTTTGGTGTTTGTGACAATGAATAAGCACACAGAAAGTAATTCTTAGGTTTCAGTGCTAAGAGGGGGAGAATCCCAGGAGCAGTGATGCTGATGGTACCTGCGCAACTTGCCTGTAGGAGCATGTGAGAAGGGACTTAGCATCTTCTGGTCTAAGACCAAGTTACATGCTTGAATGACTTCAGAGGTTTCCAGTTATTGATGCAAGGAGTCAGTGTGGTATCCTCACAGGGTTGTGATCAGTCAGTAGATGATGTCCTCATTAGGATTTTTCTTTATCTTGATTTATTCCTTCGTTACCGACACCACAGAGCACACACGTGTCTCTGCACAGAGTTTCTTGTTGCAAATCTAATAGCTTTCTCAGATTTACAAATGTACAGATATTTTGATATCAGCATTTGGTGGCAAGTGGTAAAACATCATAAATCAACAGCACATTCCTAAATCTGCTTTTATGTCAGTTAATTAGGAATATCTGTATCACAGCTAGGTGTTTCCCTGGGTGAGTGAGTGCTAAGTGGCAAGGAGTAAACAGCCTCCTCTCTGATGGCAAAATCTGCAAGCTGCTGGGTTTTCAGCAGTCTGAATTGAAATCCCAACCCTTGCTGTGTAGATTGTAAGCTTCTAACAGGAAAGTGTCATACTCACAGTACTTGGTGGAGCAAAAAGTAATTTGTAACTCCACAGATGACTAAGAAATTAGAACACGATAACCAGCTGCCTCTTTGGCAAGCAAATAAAAATTGGGTGCCTCTCTTTTTCCCGTATTCCATTATAATTTGGTAAAGTAATGAATTTTCCTGATGAATGGTGTGTTCTGTGCCTCGTATGAGCCTGGTTGTATGTGACCACTGGGTGCCAATGATCTTGAAAAACGGGCTTAGTAGTGCAGGCCTTCGTGTCAGCCCTGGTGGGAATGGGCAGGATGAGGATGAGGGTTCTTGGATGAAACTTTCATTTGACAGGAACTCACAATAATGTTCCTGCCAGAGTGGGGAAAACTGTTTACAGACTGGCCAGCACATTTCCTCTCTGCTGTAATGCTTCTGCTTCTCACAGGGAGCTCCCTGCTTGTTGCTGCTGGAGCTCATCCTTGTGTTTGGCCATGGAGCAAGGATCTGTGTGCAGATACTTCAAGCAATGCTTTAAATGATTGTTACTATCTTTGAAGCTCTTCCTTTCACTCATGTCTCTTACTTAAGAGGTGTAGTATGTGCTTAAACTGTGTATCTTTACCATAGGAGACATTCACATTGTTGTGGGTGTCTTCATTTATTTCCTTCTTTTTATTTTTCCCTTGAATGAACTAATGTTAAAAATGGATCATCTGATTGGTTTCTTTGGTGAAGGAGTTACCATTCAGACTCCTTTACTAGGCTTTTGTGGTTCGTAGAGCAGTGTTGTTTCACAAGAGCACTGCTCTCCTGCAGAATAGGTATTTAAAGTTGTTTTTCCCGGTGAAGTTCAGTGAACATATGCTGATGGTGTTCTAACTCAAACTGAACAGGTTTATATTGCTGTTTATATCTTCAAAGTGCATAGTGATGTGGATCTGTTCTTGCAGTAGATATGCAAGGAAGTACGTTAGACTCACTCCTGTTAACGTGATGGGGCTGAGCTCTGGCTTCAGTCCATAGGGGTGGGCAGTAGCTGTGTCAAGGTTCCACTGGTGCTGGGTTTTTCCTTTTTATGGCCAGGGAGATCACTAAGGTAAAGGTGTGATTATCTCTGTTCAGCTGTCCCAAATGTTGATGGCCATGCAGAAGTGCTTACGCACTGACAGCCAGACCAACAACCCAGGAGAGGAGCCTTTAATGGTAGCTCTGGTGCTCTGTAACTGTTAAACTGCTGCTTTGATCTTGGATCAAGTAATGGGGAAGTAAATGGTTCAAGTATTTATCTTCACAATTAAAAAAATAAACCCTGAGACGCTCAGTTTTGCACGTGGGTGTCTTGCAGGGATTGAAACCACATGGGGTTTAATAGTTTTGATATGAATTCCTACTCAAATTTCACCTTATTTGAATACAGTATTTCTAATTTATTACCTACCTATATTTTGGACAATTGTCTCCGATTTTTTTCTTTAAATGAAGAATATTTGTGTTTTAAAAACAACGTGTGTATGATGCAGTGTGTATTTCTACGCAGTTGTGACAGCATTTCGAATGTTAGTTCATTGTGGAGCAGAATAAAGAAATTGGTACCAAACTTCTCTAGTAATCCCCTCCCTCAGAGATGCAAATTTACTTCTTTTAAACCCTTGGAGGAGGAGGAGGTTTAAAAGATTTAGTATAATATTACGTTTTACGGACACTATCTTAATGCTCACATCATGTCAGAATTTTCCTGGAGCCTTGTAGCAGCATTTATCTTCAGAGAAGCTGTTGCTGAGGACTGCTTGAGTGGCAAGTTTCTTGTTCTTTGATCATTACTTAATGTAATCCTGTCAGAGGCTGGAGTTAGCGAAGGGTAGCTCACAATTGTAGGAAGTTAAGTCACATTTCAAGGCCGTGGATCAAACCCATTAGGTGCTTTACCGTCATTAATCCTTTCCCTTTTAAATGCTATAAAACACTATGGATCTTTTATAATCTATTTTTAACCACCAGGTAGACTTGCTGAAATGGTACCTTTCATTGATCTAAACCAACTAAGACCAGCTCACAGGATGCCTCCAGCTGCCCCTTGGTGAACTTGGACGAAGCATCGCTGGCATCTCTTTGTTGGGATTAGTTTTCACAAGGCTGTGGCCAAAATCACTTGTTGTTGAGCTGGAGGATGCTGCTTTTCACAGCTCGTTGCTTTTCAATGTGTTTGTGTCCATGCTTCCTCTTTCTGACACCTTCAAAAAATGCTTTAGAGAATTGTAGCTTTACTAACGAACGAATCAGGAGAAACCCTGGGTCTTGCTGAAATCCACGAGTCCTGCTGTGTACTTGTGGGTACAGAAATGAATGTCACTGGTAGCTTTCTGGCGGTGTCGTGCGATGTAAAGAGATAGTGGAAGCTCCTTCTCCCTGGTGCTGCTTTTACAATGAGGGTTTTCCCCTGTTCTAATCCTCACCTTGACTATTGGGTGGGCTAGGTCAGGTCCGCACGCACAGGTCAGTGTGCTTGAGAGCAGCGGTGTGCGCAGAGCCTCTGTTGACAGAACCTCTGCAAAGCCCCCGTGTGCCATCGCTTGTTGTAGCTCTGCTCAGGTCCTGCCATTTTAAATGTTTTTCTTGCTTCTGTGATCAAAAAGAAGCCGCATCTGCACCGTGTTCACTTCCTGAGCAGGTTTCAGGTTCGTGGCTGCCCCATCCCTGGCAGTGTTCAAGGCCAGGTTGGACACAGGGGCTTGGAGCAAGCTGCTCCAGTGGAAGGTGTCCCTGCCCGTGGCAGGGTTTGGAGCTGGAGGAGCTTTGAGGTCCCTTCCAACCCAAACCAGGCTGGGATTCTGTGCCAAGTGCATGTCTGGGGCCCCTGGCTTTCTGCCAGGCAGGTCTTTAGGAGCAAAGAAGAGGCTGGGGCTGATGGAGCGGTCATGACAAGCGGTGTTAGAGGTGTCTGCTTCCCTGGCTAAATGCTGCTTCGCCCAGGGAAACTGGGGACAGCTTCCAGCAGGGTCCTGGTGGTGTCCAGCTTGGGAACCTGTGTTCAGCATCTGCCCAGACAGTGCCCTCGCGCGCTTCCCTTGGCTCTTGGAAGCAAGGGGGAAGCTGCCAAATGCAGGTTCACTCATACTTTATGTATTGATTCTGTCTGCTCATTTTGTCAGCAGTGTGACTGTCAAGGACTCCTTGAAAGTCTGGCGCTGGTTATGATGGTCCTTAACAAAACCCCAATCCTCAAAGTGTGCTGGGCATTAAAAGCCTTCCCAGGAATGTCCATAGACCACTGGTGCTTTCCTAAATCAATTAATGAACGTCTGCCAAGAGTGATGGCTTGGGCAGTCTGTGCACTGATTGAGAAAATACTTGCTGAAAATGCTGTCCTTTGGTTAAAATCTGCGGTTTTCAGATAAAATTATTTATTAGACGTAACAGATGTAACCTGTAAACCCCAATTTATCTATGAGGAGAGTGGTTGTAGTTGTTCAAAACTGACATTCAGGAGTTTCCCTGACGGTTTTAGGCTCTCGACAAGCAGGTTATATATAAACCGTGAATTACAGGAATCACCTCAATTCGGAGGTGACATGTGCAGCTGTTTAACAGCATTTAAGAGTGATGCACAAGTGAAACTGCATCAAACTGAAACCAGGGAGGGTTTATTTTAAGTGAGCACCTGTACTGACTCGAGCCTGGCTGCTGGCAGTGCTGCACAGCTCTTTTCCCTGCCTGTGGGCAAGGGCACTGTGTTGGGATGCGGCATCATTCTCCTGCAGGATGGATGGATGGACAGAGGGACATCTTCCTGCTCTGCCAGACTGCCAGCTTCGGTCCTGGAACAAGGTACTGAGTTGCTGTTCAGAGCTACACTGTGGGGTTGCTCACAGGACTGACTTACCCATCTTTCACCTTTTATGCAGCTGAAGCAGCAGCTGTTTTTTGCCACATGGGCTCATACGTGTTTTGCCAATGGCTTTGCAGGAATTTTCTCTCTTGTTTTTTCTCCCAGTGCTTCCATCATCATTTTCTGCTCTTCTCTTGCTGCAAAGACCTTTTTTAAGCCTTTCTCTGTCTCAAGCACTCAATTGCAGAACTGCTCTGTCCCCAGGGGCTGCTGGAATCTGGGGTGATGATCAGCTCCGTGATCCCAGTGTCGTCCCTGCAGCCAGTCTGTGTTGCCCCCTGCTTGCTCTGCAGGCACGTGTCTGTGTGATGATTCCAGAACAACTTGTGGATATTTTCACATTTATTCCCTGCTTGCAGCCCAAACACATCATGAACTGAGCAGCTTCACCAGGAAGCCTGGAACCGTTTAGAAACTGATCCCAAGCACAGTCTGTGCTTTGCAGGGAATGTTCTTTGCTCTGTTAAACCAGAGAGCTGCTGAGACCTTGACCTAACCTGGCGCTGGCAGTGCTGCAGGAGGGATGTTCTGTTGGGCCTTTTGTTGCTCTGTGGCAGCTTGTGGTAGAAGAACCTATAAAAAAATCTGGATATCCTGCATATTACCATGCACAAGAAGTCAAGATTTCAATAATGGCTCTCCACACAATGAGTTATCCAGTTCTTCCTCCTCTTTTCACTGTGTAGCATGGTGGAAATGAACTCAGTTCCTTGGAAAAGGCCTGAGAGTATGTTTAATGTGGCACGTTCAGAGTTAGTCTGTGTTTTGATGGAGCCTGAGGGGCTGGGTGGCAGTTTCAAAGTCATTAATTCTTTATAAACAGCCTCTTAGCAAACAAGATTGAGAGCGATGAGTGAGGGTTGTGCCCACTGCTCATGACCGTTCGCGTCGCCCGGGTGGTTGATGATGAAGAGCAGTGCTCTGCACCTGAGAAAGGCACATCAGGCTTTTTGGGGGCTGTGAAACCCTTCTGTGTCTCAGTTGCAGTTCTTTGACAGATCCTTGTTTTGGATAGCCTTGTTTTAGGCTTTTGAAATGACAAACGGAGTGGCTTCTTGTGCAGAGCAGCCAGCAAGCTGGTTCCTGTACGCAGGGAGGTGGTGGCACGTGTGGATCTGTTCTTTCTTTCCTGTCTTCCATCTGGGCTGTTTCTGTTCAATATGCTGTACTGAAGTGTACCAGCCTGGGTGTATTCTCATTTGTAGCCAGCTCAACCTTTCACTTAGGTTTAAGCTCATCATTCCTTAGAGAGGAGTGGAAGGGTCATTTTGGGTTTTATCCTGAAGAGTTGGAAGTCTGAGTTGTTGGCTTGAATGTCACCTAACACTGAGGGACTTCTTTAAAGCACTGTCCTGGTGATGTTTTCAATGTTGAGTTAAAGTGGTATGGAAATCCATATCGACTCCTGTTCTTGGGAAGCCTTCTGGACCAGGTTAAGGACTGAGAATATCCTGAGCAATGGTTCAGTTAAAATCGCCATCAGAAAACATCAATGCATAAAGCAAGCATTTGGATGCCCTGTTTTCCTTGAAAAACTTGGCATCAAAACCACTGTCTGTACAAGAGAATAGCTAAAAGAATATCTTTGGTTTTGGCGTAGAACTGATTGCTATCTAATGACATTTAACGGCATTTGTAATTTTACATTTGATATGTGGAGACTTTCTTAATGGGGATATATTTGACAGATGAAATACTTGAAATAGTTGATTAAATGAAGTCTCTGGCTAAATGGGGCCATGATTGAGGCTCAATTCCTTGTTGGTACTTAACTTTGCTCTTGCAAGTCAGAGTTGCTTTCTGTCGCTGAGTATTAAAGTTTTTTGTTCTTATATGATGAAGCTTTTAGTTTGAGGTAATGTAGCCACAATGCTGGTATTGTCTTGATGACTTTTGTTTCCTTTTGAGTTTGGTTAGCAGTTGTGGTTTGTCAGCTTGGAGTGTAGCTACGGTGTCTGCCCACCCATTGCTTTATCTTGTAAGATCAGTTTCTTAGGTTGGGTGAGAATAACAGGGCTTGTGCTTGTTTTGCCCTCAGTGGAAGGGACCTCAAGTGATGCTGGGGGTATCTAAAGGTGATAAGGGCTGGATCATTCTAGAAGATGAGGAAGTTTGGGAATCACTGCACTGTGATGCTTCATCCGATGTGGAGCTGCTCTAGGGCTGCATGGTGCTTCCCCAGCACAGCTGATATAGGGATCTTTATGTTGTGTTGTGGTCATTGTGTTGTGCTGTGGTCACCCTGCTGGTAAACCCCTTGGGAGTACTTCTGCCAGTGCCTTACCTGCCTCTTCCTCCCCTCTTCACGCTGTTACCAAGCTCAGGCTGTGCTCTGCCTGGCTGGTCCCAGCCTGCATCCAGGCACAACCGAGGTGCTGGCACATGGAGTTACACCTGAGCACAGGCAAGTCTGGTGGTGTAGACTCCACACACAGAAAACCAGCGTGATTCCTCCAGACATGGGTCTGTTCCTAGAGTAAGAGCGTTCATGAGATGTCGTGCCTGAGATGATGCTTGTGTCACAGACGCTCTTCTGGCTGCATGTCCTGACCACTGATAAATGAGAGTTTACTGCTCAAAACCACCCTTGCTTAGAGAGACATGTGGCAGGAGTCAGATTCCTCCCCCTTTCCTGCTTTCAGGCTTCCAGTTTGGTGTTAGCCCTTGAGGAAAATGACAGAAGAAATATTGGAAGTGGCATTTTAATGATTTTTAACCTCATCTGTGGAGTTAATGTTATTCTCAAGGTCATTTAATCACAGACTTTTTTCTTGAGAGGTGTGCTGGTACCGTATGTTCTAAGTAGAATCCCAGACTGGTTTGGGTTGGAAGGGATCCTAAAGGTCATCCAGTTCCAACCCCCTCGCATGGGGTAGAACACCTTCTACTTTAATGGTCTTCAACATTAAGTAGTCTTAATCTGCTCGTTCTAACTCGAGACACAGGTTTTATACATGAGGGAAGAAGTGGTGTTTAGTTTTGGCTTTCATATTGAATTTTGGGGCATGAAAATGAACAGGTACGTTGGTGGGTTTGCAGTTTCCCAGTGTGAAACTCCAACTGGTCACCACGTAGGTGGCAGTTGATGAAATTAAGGCCAGGTCTATGTTAGCTTTGGGCTGGAACTTTTGAGACTAGATGGAGGTAACGTTTTGTGGGCAGAATTGAGTGTGTTCGGGAGGGTGTGCTGTGGGCTATTAGAGATTTCTTCCTTTCGGTACCTCTGGGTGGGTACCATCCCACAAACCGACCCTGCTGGGTTTGGCGTCCCCTCCTGCCCATCACCAAGGATTTGGGGTTGTGTACCTTCCTAAACATCCCCACCCCTGGCTGAAACGAGATGTCAGGAAGGAAGGGAGGAGCGTGCAATGATTCATCTCACTTCAAACCGTAGACATGAACTTCTTGTTTGAGTCCATGGCTTCCCTTTCTCCCCCCGTGTTGGCGTGGTCCCTGTTTGCCATGCTGATCATGCTGCTGGCCTGCTCTGCAGAGCGTGTGTGCACCAGCAGATCTGCAGGAGAGAGCTGCAGTTTATAAACATATTTAAGGAAGTATTATAAAAACCACATAAATCTGGAGCGCTGCAAATAGGAGGTGACCTTTCCCTGCTTAACACAGTGGCTGAGAAAAGAGGGTTGGGGTAGTGCGAAAGCGGTGGAGAAATTGAATCCATGGTGCCTTTTTTATTGTTCCTTCTGTATTGCTGGTGCTATATTTAGAAGCTTACATCACTTCGGGGATGATGACAGTCTCTGCCCTCCCTCTCCCGCTCCCTCCCGCTCTCCCTCGCTCCCTCCCTTAGGATGTAGTGTGTTTTCCTACTACTTGTGAGTCTTACAGATCTTTGGGTAGGATTTTTCTCCAGCCTGTTAGTAAGTGCTGCTGTGGAAAGTGATGTTTGTAAGGATGCGGTCACACCATGGAATGTCCCCCTGAAGGGGGAACAGGCACCGCTTTCCCTGCCTCTGCTTCCCAGAAGGGTCAGGAACAGGGTGGAGAGTTGGAATGTTTTCCTTTTGTTTTTCTTTTCCCCTTTCAACAGGGATTCCTGAGAAGCCCTAACGAGGGGCAAACCCTGCAGCAAAAGTGCAGTGATTCGTCATGATGCTGAAGTCAAATGGCGGGGAGCAGCCAGAGGAGCGTGCCAGTGACACGGAATGAGCCGTGCCAGCACAGCCAGGGCTGCATCCAGCTCACGCTGCAGCTGGCTCTGCCTGCATCCACCCGCCTTTCCCAAAACACTCCAAGCACTCACACACATTGAAATAACCTCTCGATGCAGGTGCCCTTAATGCTGAAATATTTCTGCATTACGCTGGCAGTTCCCACTCACAAAACTGTGTTAGAATGAATTATTTTAGCCTGGCCCATCTTTGCCCGTGTGTGTGCAGTGACAGATTGCTTTCCAAGCAGCTGGCCTCCTTCCCCAGCTCCCATTGTGCACTCCGAGGCAGGATGCTACCTTCGCTGCTGTGCTCTAAATGGGGGGTATGGAGAAGTGAAGGTACCAGCGCATAGCTGGGTGCTGCAGCAGCAGCAGGGGACAGCGTGCCAGTGGTCACGGGGGACAGGGGGACAGACATCCCTGACCCAGGCCCCTCGGCTCGCCGGTGGCTTCTGCCTTTTCAGCCGCGATGGCTTTGAGCTCGGCGCTGTCCTCCCGCCGGCACGGCACAATGGGCTTTTCTTTCCCTGATGGATCAGGAGAAGTCGTGCTGCTTGACAGGTCCCTTGCTGTCAGCCGCGAGGGCTCTGCTTTTGCGGAACTTCACTTTGTGGTGTCCTTAAATGAGGCTCTGATCCTGCTGAACGTGCGTTTAAATTATGAAAGGCCTTTCTACCCTTCTAAAAACATCCCATTTTTCAGTGACTTGCTCTTGTTAGGCGATTAGAACATGCAGATTTATTCAACAGTCGGCAGGATTCACATAGCAGTAGGGGAGGATAAAGGGAATGATGTGTAGAGATGTATGGAGTGGTATTTCAAGCATGGAAAGAAATCGTTGTGAAGAAACAAAGACCACCTTTAATTCAGAGGCTGTGGACCGCAGGGGTTTTTCCTTAAGATGCTCTGAAAACTTGGAATCTGTGTTAGAAATAAGACTGGTGATTTACTGTCTGCGATTCCGCCCGATGCTGCAGTTCTTCCCAAGTATTGTGACTGCTATGGAGCAGCCTTTGTACTGGATCATTTGTTCTTTCCATCTCCCAGTCGCTCCAGTTTTGAGATGTATAAAACCAGCTGATGTATAGCAACTTACAGCGTGTGCTGCAGGGAGCTGGGGCTGCAGCCATGCGTGTGTTAAAAACCCAAGCCCTAAAGGGAACGGGAATGACTGTGTGTGGGGGGGGATGCCCCAGAAGCTGGGGTGTGGAACTGGGTCAGGTTTTCCCGGTGCTCGGGGCTGGGGCAGAGGCGGCCGCAGCCCCCCGGGACCTGCGGTGCTGCCGTTGCCGCTCATTGGCGGGACGGCCGGAGCGATGATGTCATCTCCACTTAAAGGCAAAACTGGAAGGAAATGGGATTTTGTTCCCATTATTGAGCCCGTGTTTACCGTCGTTGTGAAATCCCGGCGTCCCTGCCAGGATCCCCGGTGGGATGGAGCCCGTGCCCGCTGCGGCGGGTTTAAGTCGCGGGTGGGAGACGGATGCGTGCTCGCTTAGCCAGGGATGGAGTAGGTGTGCTATCGGTGGGCGTGCAGGCAGGGAGAGGTTTCCTTTAGCTGGGTGGGATTTCTCTTCCCTTTGCTATCAATTGTGATGACTGTAACACAGGTAACGCTGCCTGAAAGTACTTGAGTGCTCATTGCTGCTGAAGGTTGATCAGTTTGATGTTGAAGATGCTTCTGAATGCAGTTTTGTGAATTATGAGAAGGGATGCAGTACAGTCACTGCAAGGTGAAGCTGACGTGTCTAGCCTATTGTTCAGTATTGGAGGAACAGGAAAAGAAACAGCTATTTGTATAGCTGCTGTGGTGCATTTTGGAGATCTGAAGTAATTACTTTTAATTAATTAACTAATTAGCTTTTAATAAAATAGACTCTGCGTTTGTACATTTTGCAAATGGAGGAATGCAGTTCAAATATTCCTTCAAATACAAAATAAACCCAGTAATATTTATGATGCATGTGTTATTATTTTCATTATCTGATAGAAGTTAGGTAAATTCAGACATTTAATACCAGTTATTGTTTTTTCCTTTCAGACAGTTTTAGGAAGGGGAAGGCTATTTTCTTAGTTCAGGTGCAGCTCCCAGCATCACTTGGCTTATCTGCTGGGAAGAATTCAACTTCTGGATGACTGCTGAAGGGAGCTGTTGGTTTGAGGTGGGGTGGGGGGTCCTCTTGGTATAACTTGGCATCACAAATGTGAGAATCTTCATCCATGTGTTGGATCCCTTGGCACAGTAATCGGAATAAGGGATTTTTGGCTCTAGTAGCCCCCGGCTCACTTTGGAAGCTTCTGTACAGGAGGTTGTGGCTATCAGTCATAGTTTTGTCTTGGAGAATCACCCTCAAGTCTGATGCAGACCGGGAATAATGAGATACATGGTGATGAAGATGCTTTCCAAAGAAAGGAATACAGAGGCAGTGAGTGCCCTTCTTGTAGCTGAAGTAAATGATCCAGAGTCCTAAATAATGGCTTTCACAGAGCCAGCACCCCTGGTCCCCTCCCTCTTCCGTGCTTTCCTCCCTCCTTGCACGGTAGCAGAAGTCATTTGCCTTCTAGGAATGGAAAGCACGGCGGCAGCCCCGGCTCCAAGGTGTGGGATCTCGTAGGTGCTTCCTGGGAGCAGCTCTCCAGCAGGCTGGGCTGCCTTCCAAGGCACGGAGCTGCTTGCAAATATTGCAGCTTTTAGCAGCAAAGAGAAAGGATCAATCTCCACTGACTACAGCAGAATTAAGGCAGTTTTGGTTAGAAACAGAATTGGTCTTAATTGAGGGGAAAAAAAACCCAACCCACCCACCGAAACTTTTAACGTGGCTTCAGAAAGAGATTAAATGATGAGAATTATAAATGCCACCCTCCAATAAGAAATTTACTTCTCATTCCAGACAGAAATCTCCTCGTGAGTGTATAGGATGAGATAAAAACCTTGAGCCTGTGGTATGACATACATCCATGAAAGCAGGAATTGTTTTGTTGTGAGCTGGTGCTGGGTGTATCTGTATGTGCATGCATGCGAACGGCTGCAGGTATTTATTATACTCATTTCTAAATCTGGGGGCAGAGATGAGGAATAATCCACGTAAATACTGTGGAAAGTGTTAATAGATGCATGTGGTTCGTTTAAAAAATGATTTAGAGAAAGAAACATATTGAGAGTTCCAACATATGCATGAATAGATCATAAAAGGATATAAAATGCAATGCAGGGGGGTTTGCTGAGCAGTTGCTGTACCGATCTGTGTGTTTATATCAGGTCAATAAAGATGCTCTGTTGGCTGCATCTGCAGCTCCAGTAGCCAATTGATCTAATGCAGTTTCTAAAGGCTTTCTATACAGGTGATGTCATCCTTTTAGCTCCGTTCCCCTCCCACTCTCTTTCCTCCTTATTAGATATTTCATCTTGCTGCGGAGCATCCAATCGATGGGAGCTTCTCCTGAGGGAGCTGCTGAGAAGCAAGCAAAGATAGTAGGAATTAGGACTCCAGCAGTCAGGCTTGCTGTAGCCATGGATGTACTATTTTGTTGTGCGTTCCAGAGATGTTTTAATTGGAAAAGCTAGGCGTGGATTAACCGTGGGGTCCGACTGATGCATTAGAATACTGAGCAACACTGCAGAGTTGTAAACTGCATTAAAACAAGAGGAGGAAGGGGGGGGGGGGAGCAGAAGAGAAAAGGGTTTGTATTGCAGAGGCTTTAATAGATTCCACAGAGCAAACCTGTTAGAGCATTAATATTGGAGCTACAATCTGGACACTAATCGAATTTTTGCACTTATGACGGACAAGAGTATAAAGAAGAAACTTTAATACCCAGGCTGTGGGATTCCAGGATCGCCTGAGATGCTGAAGAACCCGTGCAGGATTCCAGCTACAATATGAATGTGAAGTTCCCGAAAAGTGGACCCGAAGATAAGCCACTTGCCAATTCATTTGAGTGAAGAGAAAAAAGGGAATTTGAAGAATTCATATGTCACCTTTTGATGCATTGTTGCTTTAACCTGCAGTTCTAATCCATTTCAGCATTAATTCCATTTTAGCAGCACTTTTCGGGCGCATGCCTCTTGCCTGGGGGAACGGATGGCTATTTGTATTTGAAAAGCCAGGAAACATTTTGATTTCAATTTCTGTGCTTGTTAGAACTGGAACATTTTCATAGGGCTTGCTGCTGCTGCTAACTCACTGCGATACTGAAAACTCCTCAGCTATAGTGGAAGCTGTAATTGAATTCAGTGTGAAATTCAAGCCTGAGAAGTTGCATACATGTATGTTTGCTGCTTTGGTTTATGATTGTTACAGAGGATCCAGAAGGGATTTTGCTCAATATTTTCCTTCCTTGGCTTTTATTTGAGGAAATAAACTTTTTCCCCCTCCCCAGCCTAAGACATGGCTTTTCTTGTTCGATGTTACGCCAACTGCCTGCAACCGTGGGCCTCCAAAGTAAGTAAGATTTTGTCTGTGCTGCATTCCTCTGCCATGTATTGACAACCGTGGTGCTGTTTGAATGTTCCCTTCTCTGAGCGACACGCGGGGGTTTGAGATGCCGGACTCTGCATGGGCTCTTCTGGTGGAATCCTTTCCAAACAGAAAGGGGGGACCTTGAAATCTTGGGGTTTGCTTTAGGTACCAGTAGCTTACAAATGAACAGGAACCATGAAAAAGATGCTGTTTCCTTATGAAGTGTCTAAAGCTTGCTTTTTAGCCTAGAAATATGAAGCAAGTGTTACTGAAGCGTGGCATTTTTGTGACTGCTTGTTTTTTGCTAACTTGGAAATATTGCTGTGCAGACCCACTGATGCTCTGATTCCCAAGCTGTGTGAAGCTGTCCTGCTTGTTCCCTTTGTGCAGCACTGTGGAATTGGTTATTATTTAGCTGAACTATGTAATTGCAATTAGCTTTAAAGGACACAAATAACTGTGTGTGTCTGAAGATGCAGTGTGTTTGTGAGACTGGGGAGGGAAGGGTGTTCCTCTTAAGGGAGGTAATGAAATCTAGAACATTCGGGCAAAGTCACCTATTGAGATAAAAGCCTTTAAAAACTGTTTGTCAGACTCTCACTATTTGGTTTGCTCAGTCAGGAAATCAGCTGAGTTGCTGGTATTTTATTAATGCTACTGCTAAGAAGCAGGCACCTAAGACGTGGGAATTGGCTTTCAAACCGGAGGCCAGGCGTGTATTCTGTATTATTTATTACTCTTTTGTATTTATATTGCAGTTTATGCAGGCAGGAATAAAGACTGTGCAACTTCCTTGCATGTGAAGCCAGCAGGGTCTGGAGGCAGTGGGCACAATCCCTGTGCTCTTGACATCACGAGATGCGGCATTGACTTTGGAGCAAGAAATTTGCTCTTGACTTTGATCCCCAAAAGTTTAGAGCCTGTGTGACATAGTGTGGGGAAGGAGAGAGCTGGGTGTGCAGAGTCTCTGTGCAGGATGGCTCTCCCTGTTGGGTTATGTCTCATCAGTAAATGGAAGCTCACAGTGCATAAGGGTTAAAGTGCCGGGCTTTAGGGTTTCCATGTGCAGTTGCCAAAGTCAATGTGTGAGTATGCAGGCTTACGTGTTGGTGAATTTTGGCTGTTTCATGTGTGCTGAGTCCACCCCATCATCCAGTGAAGGAGCTGCTGGTGCTCAACTGCCTTGAGGGGTAGATGGGCTCCGTCTGCTCATCTCGGGTAATTGCAGCTCCTCACTTTGGAGTTCCTGCTGGCAGAGGTTGGCCTGATTGTATCATCATCATGTCTCAAGTAGACTCTTCTGCTGCCTTCCCTTCCTGCTCTGTAGACATTACGTATGAAAGGATGAGTTTACTTAAGCTCAGCTTAGCCGCACCACCCTTATTAAGGAGGTCTGAAAGTGTCATTGCTTAAAAAAATGGGAATGCTTAGTCACGTTGGTGCTTCAGCTGAGCTTGCTCCTTCCCTAGGGTTTGGGGCCAGTGAAAAACCACAAAAAAACCACCTACCCTATGCTCAAATGGGGCTTTGGTAAAGTAATGATGTAAAATATGGTGAAGGTTTTTGCCCCCCTTTGTCAGCTCTGGGGATGGTAGCCAGTGGATTGCTGCCATGCCAGTCAAGCCATTTTGTCACCCATTTAGTATTCATAGATATAATGGTATAAATATTGGGGATGGGGAGGTTTGGTTTTTCTTTTTTTAATGGCTGATGAAAATTGGTGTAACTGGGTTTGCATTCCAATCATAGCTAAAAGTTCTTTATCTTTAAAACCCCAAAAGCACCTGTAGTCCCCTTTTGCAAAACCCACAAAGCCCCCCAAAGCTCCCTCAACCCCCCATAAACTTTTAAACTGAGCATTTCGTGGTGTTCTGCAATGCTGAAGAGGACTGTGCGAAGGATTAAACACACTGATGATGAGCTGAGCTATGTCTGAGTTTGTTCCATTTGGCTTGATCTGAGCTTTGTACCACAGATCCGTCTCTGACGGGTGCTTATAATAATACATATACATATAGCAAAGTAACTGATGTCAGATTTCTAAATGTGCAACTTCATAACTTCTAGCTTGAAAATGTCAGGTATTTATGGTACTGTTTTGAACCTAGAACAGTTTCTTGCCACAGAGCAGTGAACATCTGATTTGTCATTTGCTTTCTCAGTGCTTAAATTAACAATTTCTTACATTTCTGGAGATACTTGTCCCAGAACGTTTTTCATTAGTTGCCTTTAAACTGGTATGGGACAATAGTCTGAAAATGGGCTCTTGACTCAGTTGTAATTAGAGCTGTTCTGAGCGTGGTGGTGTAATGGTACCTCGATTCAATCAGAGCAAAATGAAGTCACGTTTTGTATGACTAATCAGACAGGTAAGCTTTGGTCAAGGTATCCAAGGGGGAAAGTACTGCTGAAGTTTAGCCTTGACCTGAGGAGGCTGACTTGTGTGGCTGTGGAGTGACCTGCAGCAGCAGCTTTAGGAGCTCTGGAAGATGCTCCCTGGGTAGAAGGGATGTCTGCACTGGGTTGCATCGTGCACACATCTCCCAGAGACTCTGTTGCTTTTGACTTCCAAAAGCAAAAGGGACAGAGTAGACTTCAGTAATCAGTGCCATCTATTTTCCTGCCTAAAGAGCTACTAAAAGGAGGATAAGCTGGGAGAGCTGTGAGCATTGTGTATGAACCTTTCAGCCCTTCCAACAGCTTCTTGTAGAGATCAACAGTGTTGCTCAAAGCTATGCTGATACTTGGAAACGTGTCCAGGAGAGGTCACCTTTGCTGGGAGCTCCTTTGCTGGGAGACGATGGTTGTTCCTCCATCAGTTTTGCCTGGAGGTACCAGTGGCAGGGGCAGAATGGCACATCAGAATGGTCTCTGCCCCAGAGACCGTACACCTTCTGGAATGCTTGACTTTGGGAGATAAGATGAATCATGGAATAGTTAGGTTGGAAAGGACCTTAAGATCAGATAGATAGATGCAGGCAGCTTAAAGCAAACATAGTGAGTATGATACGTAGCGAGGATGGTGACAAACAGCAATCAAAGCAGTCCCAGCTGTCAAACCACTGTGACTCTGGAGTAAAATGAAGCAAGGTGAAGGATCTTTGCATCAGACTGGTGAAGGTCTGCTTCCAAGGCTGGTTGTATTCACCAGGACAAGAGGCATTCAGTTTACACTCAATTCTTCTGATACCAGTGCAGTATTTTAAAGCAGAACATGTGAATAATTCAGATGTATCTCAGCAAGGTGCTGATCATCTTTGGAATTCTGATCATAACTTTCTCAGTGTCTGTTAAATTATCTGTAATGCACTTTGTGGTATTAGATTCTTAACCGTAGCTGCGTTATGAAGTCATTGGAAGGAGAGCTCGAAACTTAACGATTCAGATGTATATGGTTCTTCTGTAATAGAAATTTTATGCACAGCCTAACAATTTTCCAAGCCCAGACTGCATACACAGCTACCCTGTTTGTGTAGCAGGAGGGCCTGATGGGGAAAATAGGGAGTGATTGGATAATGGATCTACAGAGAATATTTAAAAGGGGATGCTTTTTGAGATAATGTGCTTTTTATAGAAAATAAGGGTTTATGAATTAACATCTAAGCTTCTCAAATGTTTTTTTCCTGAAGGAAAACAGTTTCATTCAAGATCCCAGGTGCATGTTAAACTTGTCTTATGACAGTAGACAGTAATTTATTTCCTCTAGGCTTCAGTGGCGTTCTTCTCTCTGTTCTTTAGAGAAAATCTAATAATGCGAAGCATAATAACAAGATGCATTTGCTCTGTGAAAGTTTGTTTGGGTTAGAGCAGAAGACTTGGAGTCATTTTTCAGTCCCGTTCCTATTCCTGCTCCCCTATCACAGGCTTGTGATGCAGGTTTTAGTTATCCGTAAGTAAAATCAGTGTAACATCATCTGATTCCAAAGGGCATCGATCTGATCTCCAAGATCTTGAGTTGAAACCTTCATGCAGTTAAGGATTATTTTCAGCTCCTCAGAAGAAAAGCAGAGCTTGGATAGTGTGTCCTTGATTTGATTCCGTGTCATCCTTGTCTTTGCTAATGCACTTAGGTGGAAAGTAGCCCTGGTAGGATGAATTTTAAACGTTTTCAGTACAAATAGAATTAACTGATTCTCAGTCAATTTTGACAATGTCTTTGTTGTCCTCTTGGCCTTGCCTCTCTCTCCAGCCTTTCCTTGTCTGTACCTGTTTCTTCCAGCCCAGCACCTCATCATCACCCAGAGCAAGACCTGTGAGTGCTCCTCAACCCAAGTGTTCAAGTCCATGTGCAAGCACAGGCAGTGGGTGATTACCCTGTGAGCTCCTCTCTTCTGGTTCCTGGTGGTTCTCTTCCCTCCTGTGAGCTTCAGTTGCGTGGTTTAGCCCTCTACAGAGCTTTAGGAGTTTCAGCCAGCTCCTCAAGAGTATTTATGAGCTCTCCTATTCCATATTTTCTGATCTTTGCCCCTCCATGCCCTGCACAGGATTGCATCGCTTCTCTTTCATACTGCTTTTTAGGAGCAATGCCTCTTGTTACTCGGTACCCTGAACCCTGAGCATTTGGAGAGTGAGTGCTTGGATTGATGAATGATGATTTTTTTCCTTACAATTAATTAAAAGTTAAACTCTTTTCTAAACCAACTTCCATCAAACTTTTTAAATGCACTTTTTCCTTGATAGTTTAAGATAAAAATGGCTTAATACGAGCTGTGTGGCCATTTACTCTGGAAAAGCTGGATTTTCTTGTACTCCGGTATCTGTTAAGTTAAATGCAAGTACACATCATACTGGTTTTCAACAGAAAAAGCCTTTTCCTGAAGTATTGTTTTTATCAGAAATTGGCTCTTGATATGCAAATAACCACCTATCTTGAGTTCCTCCCAGACTTTGTTTTAATCCTGCTTAGTTACAGTTCTGCTCAAGCTACAGCCCAGTTCCGAACCACCCTGTTTTGCTCCTCTCACTTCCACGAATACATTTCTTTCTGAATACAGAAAGAAAACGTAGGTGGAAGACTGGTGTTCCTTTGGCTTTTTTGCATGGACCTGAGGTCCCCATTCTACAGCTCGGAGCTGTGAGGGAACATGTTGCTCACAGCATTCGTGTCCATGCATCCTCACAGCCCTGTGAGCTGCATCCAGGAGCCGATTGCCACTTGGGGGTCATCCCAGTGAAGTGAGGCTGTAGCAGCCTGAGGATGTGTGAAGAGGAACCATCATCACCCCTGCATTTTACCAATCAGTGTATATAAGGGGTTATAAATTATTCAGCTGAGATGAAACGCGATGCAGGTTTGGCGTATGCGTGCCCTGCAGACCTGTCTCAGGATGAGAGAGAGCTCCCCACATGTCACACTGCTGCTGCCTGTGTGGTGCTGGAGTTGTAACGGCTTCTGTAAGGAGCTGAAGTTCTACAAGTCATAGCAGCACTTGCTGCTGCCACGGTTTGTGTTCTGCTGTGGTTATTTAGACAAGGCTCTCTTTAGTCTTGCACTGTATTAGTTTTCATTAAAATCTGAACTCTGCCATTGCAGATAAGCCTATTTGAACATTCCTGTTACATTTTCATAATAACAAAGCATAATTCTTGACACTTTAAAAGTGTTGTGCTAGGAATGGACCAGAGGTCATAGAATCACAGACTGGTTTGTGTTGGAACAGACCTTAGAGCTCACCCAATTCCAACCCCCTGCCATGGGCAGGGACACCTTCCACTGTTGCTCTGTATTAGTTGATGGTTGGAAAGCAAAAAAGAGGCAACGTGGGGTTTCCATGTTGGATATTCCCAGTGTTACGAGCTCCCATCAATGCTGGTACGTCTTTTTGCGGGTGAATTTTCAATGCACTTCTTCTCCAAAGCCGAGACGCTCGCGTGTCAGACTCTTAGCGTTATCGTGAGTTAAGGCATAGCAGTAATCTATAATTTAGACCTACGAAAACCAAATTAAAATTGCATTGCAGGCGTGGTTTAAGGCGACACCAGAATTTAGTTGGAGATTTTGTCCTCATGTCACCTTATTGTAACTAAGGAAACGTAATACTTGAGAGGATTTTATTTTCTCTGTGCTGTAGGAGCCGTGAAGACCAAGAAGCTCTTGGCTGCCAGAGGCATAGAAAAGCCTCTGGGGGTTTTTATTTTTTTAGATGTTTTTTTGTTCCATTTTGGTTGGTTGGTTTAGGTTTTTGTTGTAAGCCTGGGGTTATTTTAAGAAGGCTCCAAGGGTTTCCAGGGCACTGCGAGGCTGTTGTGAATGGTATCAACTTGGTCATTATTTCGTTGAGCTTTGTGTCTATAGTACTGATAATGACTGGAGTGTGTATGTACTGTAGCTAATGAATCGAAACAAGTTTTGACATAACTATTGCCAGCGAGCCCATCTTTTGTATGTTTTAGAAAGGAAAACGATCTGAAGTTGGTATAATTGGAGAGGCACCAGTTTTGTTTGCATGATGTTGTTGAAGGCTCCAGGATTTTGTCTGATCCTGTTGGGAAAACAGCTGATCCATCAGTTGGCTTTCGAAACAAAAAGACATCTTTGCTGCTCTTTAAAAATCTGAAGAAATCTTTTGTGCCACTGGTGGAACATCTGTGGTCTTGAAGGAGGAAATGGGTTTGTTTGCATTAAGTTAGCTGAGGACTGATGTCAGCATCGCTAATTCAGCTGGGCTCGTCTTACCCTCTCAGTGGATACCAAAGTGGCCACTTTCTGTATCTCAGAGGAGCAACTTTCTCCTCTCCCATTAACACAGCTCTAAGTGTATTTTAAACTGGAGCAGAATGTGAAAGGGGAACGTAAACCAGAGTGAATTTATATCAATCCTTGGGAAAAAAGGCTAATGAAAATTCAGCAAAATGACTTCAGAGAACTCCAGTTGGTTTTGGTGGTTTCTCATTATTTTGCTAGCAGGGTATGAGAGATGATTAAAACAATTCCCTTACTGATGCCAAGGAGAAACATCTGAGAGGTGGGGGTTTTTCTTTTCATTGTTTTGTCTTAGGTGGAAATGAGTGGGATGTATGAGAGCAAAAACTGGGATGCAGAAAGGTCTGCTTGGTGAGAGACTGACTGTGTCAGGGGGAGTGAGCATCACTGCTCTGATTCCAGTGGGGGGAGGAAAGAAAAGATAGAGCTAATTAAAGAAATCAGTTGTGTTGTGAAAATGCACGAGCTGATGATGGACACTCAGGCACATAGTGAGACCATCCAAACAGCTGGATGCTGTAATGCCAGTGGAAGGAAAAGTACGTGGAAGTAGAGCCAGCGGTGTCCTATCCACTTCGGACATGCTGCCTGGGATGGGCTCCAAAAGGCCAGGACTGCTGTGGTGCAATGCATTTGGCTGCTTGCTGGTGTCTTGAGATAAGGTATCCATGAAAGAGCCATGTAGGAAACCCATCCCACCCTCCAGCTCCTCAGACAAAGCTTCCTCTGCTGTGGTAGGGGTTTGGAGCCTTGTCACTTAAGCAGAAAAACGCTCATCATCTCTGAACCCTCCAAATAATTCAGCTTCCCGTGTCTGGGTAACGAATCGTGGATTTGGGGGTAAAAAGAAAATGGCATGTAAAGGGAATGGAAGGATGTAGTCACTGCCGAGGAGAGCTCTATGATCAAGCCGTCTTTTTAGTTGGGCAATATAATGTAATTTTTAAAGCTGAAGGCAAACATGCTTCTTTTCACTGGCTCTTTGTTACAGTCTAGACTTTCTGTATTGTCTGAGAGAGGAAAATTGCTGCCCTTAAACCACGTGGGTGCAAGGGAGGCTGAGGCGGGAGCATTTCCTAAAGCTCGGAGGTTCCCAAGTGTCATCACAGTTCACTCCCCAAGGGTGTGTTAATGGGTTCCAGCTTAAACCAGTGAAAAGCTCTTAATGGAAAGCCTCAAGCAATAAACAAAATAATAAATACACGTGCCTTAAAAGTGGGATAGTTGGGCTCGGAGCTGAGAGCTGGCTTCAGGGGTGGGAGGGTTGGTTGGTGTAGCAGCGCGTGGTGGGTTTTATGGTGACACAGCAGTCGTACAAGTGCTTCATGGAAAGAAACCCAGTGGTGTTCCTGAATATTGCTCTTGCTGGCAACATTTCAGGGAGCTTCAGAAAAGCAAATAAGGTATAAGGTTACTGACAATCTGTAAAACCAAGGGCAGAAAACCTGCTTACACAGCCTATAAAAGGACAAACTGTTCCCTCGGAGGCCGATGCTTTTCCTGTGTCCAGACTACATCGATCGGTTGTGAACATCCTTACAGGGACTTAGGAAAACTGATGGAAAACTTTGCTATCAAGGAGCAAAGTTTATTGTCAAATAAAGAATGAGGTGAAACTTTTGCTTCCTTATTGCCCATTTTCCGTCCATTAATTTGGATTTGTAATGGACACTATACACCAGGAGAGCTATGTGGACTCTGCTTCCAGTAGTAATTTGGCTTTTGATGATGAGTCCTTTGGCTGCTGCCCTCAATTGCAGGATGTTTCTGAATGTGTTTATTAAACATGCCATTTGTTGCAGGTTAAATCACAATGGTGAAGCTTCTTTTACACATGGAAAAAGATAATTTGTGGGTCTTGTGTCCATCTGTCAAGACTATTTTGCAGATTCATGTTGTCTGTATCTTTTCAGCATGTGTTTTTTTGGTTATTCAAAGTGTACCAGGAAGCACTGATACTTGCCTTCAAAACTTGTGGCAAAAAGGCACAGATGTGGCTTTTCCATAGGGATATTGGTAAATCCAAAAGTAAGTCATCTAGGAAGTAAAGCATGAAGAGCGTATTCCCTCTGCTGATGAGGTTCTTCTCTTTCATTTCCCTGGAAGGAATGAGGAATAGAAAGACAAAGCTCTCGGGACTCTCTCTCCATGGCATTAATTCACTTATGACTTCTGTGGTTGCTTTTCTCTCCCTATAAACTGTGCAGTGATTTTTTTCTATAGCCTTAATTTGTAGCAAAACCTTCCTAGGGAGCACATAAAGGGAAGCTGTCCTCAAGCTAACAATCACTTTTAGTGTGCTTCTCAAAAGAGTTGATTCAAGAGTTGGTCATCTCATCAGAGCTCACGGAACTTATTCTGCTGTACAGGGCATTACAATCTTAAAAACCTGTTATACCCAAATTAGCTTTTAATTGAATTCCCAAGTACTCTGTGTGACTTCACTGCTGAGAGTAAATGGGGTTTGCGTAGGAAGTAAATATCACTGCAGACGCACTCTGCTTGGGCCTGTAGAAGTGGTCTGTTAGCGTGTGAGATACACCATATATTGGAATTTGTACTCCAATTAACTTCAGAATTATGGAATACGACTTGGAGGAAGCTGGCAAATCACTTCTTGTACAGCATGTGTTGCCATAGGTATAGATAGAAATACTACTGCGAGGCTAAATTAAGTATTCATTTAGAAAATCGGGGTTAGCTGGGAAATCTCTGTTCACACTCGTGTCCCAGTAGCCTGGCAGTTCTTGTGCTGCTTGCATCTTCAGTTATCAGACATCTCAAGTGGGGTGGCTTGAAAATGGAATAGTTTCAGGTGAGATCAAGTGAGATGCGGTTCAGAAGTGATGTGTAGAAGTTACGGTTTAAAATGGCAAGTAAATGGTTTATTTCTGTGTTGAGTTCATCAGAATTTCATGGCTGTTTGGGGTTTTCCTATTTGTGGCTGCTGGGGCACACAACTAGCTAGAAGATAAGGCAGATACATAAGCCTGTGTCTGAAAGCCTCTGAGGTGGACACAGATGAACATTGTGGTTTTGAACTTGTTTCCCAACACGTAATTTTTCAAGGTATGGATGCAATTGTAACAACAGGTTCTAAGTTTCTCCCACAAACAAAATCATAGTTGAGTAGAAAGTGAACATTATTCACCAATATTAAGCCAATTTTAGGCCCCTTTCAGCAAGTTCACTGCCCCATGCAGTGCATCCTTCCCGCATCCGCTGTGATGTTGTTACAGAAACACCCTACCCATGTATTGGTGCTTAGTGAGCTCTGGGAGAAAGAACAATCAGTTTGGGCAATAAAAATGGCATACGAAAGACAGAAGCTGTGATTTATTTTGGGAGATGGAGTAGAGTGGCAAGCAGCACTTTAAAGGTCACTTGTCTCAAATAAACCTTATCTCTCTCTCAAATTTCAAGAGAGATTGTGGTGTTTCCTTGCATCCAACCTGCATTAAATGTCTTTTACAAGAATATATTGCAGACTCCAGCCGCAGCATTTTACATGCCCGTGTGCTGTATAGGTGATAGAAATGAAGGGGAGTGCTGGCAGGGAGAATGAAGATCGATTGAAAGTGATTAATGAATTGATTAGAACAGTTCTTTGGGAACAGAAGAATCTTTGAGCCAGAAAAGGCTTTGATAGTGCCAGTTTTTGGTAGAGAGAGGCACCTGCCCTTGTTCTCCTGGGAAATCCCATAGGATCAGTTCTGCTCTTGGTCCTACTTTGTTCTTGGAGCTGTTCTGAAGGTTTGAGGATCTGGATAGCCTAAATTTAATTTCCTTGTGTCTGTCTTATCACAGTCAGCGTGGGACTGGCTCAGGGATGGAAAGAAATCTGGTTGAAGCTGAACTTGGAGCCAGTTTTTGGGGTAGGGAGATGATGAAGATGGGGACAGGCTGGGGAGATTGCAGCAAATCCGTGCTCTTGTTAAGGCAGGGATGATGAATCCACATGAGTTGATTTGTTCCATAATTTACTAAAGCTCTGGGATTTTTCAGCTGCAGTGACCTCCAGTGTGTCAGGGGCTGCCAGCAGCCCTGCCTAGCAACTTGCTAGCAGCTACCGGGCTGTGCTGGATGCCATCCTCCTGGCAAATGACGCACTGACCTTGCTCGTGCGTGCCTCTGTCTTGCCGCTTGGCCGATAGCGTTGCAGTGTGCTTGCAGAGGAGCTGGCTGACGTGTGAACCCCTGGGAACAGAGGAGCAGTGTCACCCTGCAGCATGGGGCCACCAGACACTGTGACGGGGACAAGCCGGAGGAACCACCTCCATCAGCACAGAGGTGTCACCAGCAAAAGTAAATCCAAATCTCTGCAGGCTTTAAGGGAGATAATATAACACTTGCTGCCCTGTGCCCATAGGTGTCCGTACTCTTTCCGTATGTGGCACAAAGATGCGTGGACATATTCAGATGAGTATATACGAAGCCAGCCTGTGCTCTGGAGCAGAATTAAATCTCAGCTTTCCTTCTTCACTTCTACACATCTCATTGCTGTTGAAGAGGTCATCTCTCGTTTTACGTCACCTCTCGGTGTACGTCACTTCGTGCTTCGTGTGCTGACAGATAGTGAATGTGTCTCTTGGCCACTGGATTGGATTTTGTCAGCTGAGTGTTTTGACCTTTCTGCTGTTCTCAAATCCCCAAAATAGATTTTTCAGCCTGTTTTTTGGGTGTCTAAACATAGGCTTCAAAGTGCTGCGTTTCCTTTGTGCTTGGATCAGTTCACTCTTCTATACCTACTGCTTGGATGTGTTATTTTTAATGGGAGTTTGTGAGAGTTTAGCGATCTCTTGCTTTTCAGACTTTGTCTTTTCCCAATTTCATGTGAAATAGGTAGTAATTTACAGGGTGGGTATCTTAGACTTTTGTTTTGTAAGTAAAATAAACACAAAACTAGAATAAAGTAAATAGTAGGATAGTGAAGAAGTTCTGTAGTCTTTCATTTAGGACAAGAGGGAATGGCTTTAACCTGCCAGAGGGGAGACTGAGATGAGCTCTTAGGCAGAAGCTCTTCCCTGTGAGGGTGCTGAGGCGCTGGCACAGGGTGCCCAGAGAAGCTGTGGCTGCCCCATCCCTGGCAGTGTTCAAGGCCAGGTTGGACACAGGGGCTTGGAGCAAGCTGCTCTAGTGGAAGGTATCCCTGCCCATGGCAGGGAGTTGGAACTGGATGAGCTTTAAGGTCTCTTCCAACTCAGACCACTCTATGATTAGTCAAGCTTAGTCTAACTTGTCATACCTTTTGAGAGAAAACTAAGTTACAGATGGATATTCAATTCTGTAACAAAAGTTTTACACATAACTTTGTTTTCAGATCGAACTTAACACTTCTTGTTTTCCTTTCTTTCCCCACATCTGTGTTACTTACAGCTTCCAGCCGATCTTACCAAGATGCATCTTACCGACAATCCTCATCCTCAGGTGACGCATGTCCCTTCAAGCCAGTCGGGATGTAGCATTGCCAGTGATTCTGGGAGCAGCAGCCTATCTGATATTTATCAGGTAAAACTGCATTTGTGTTGTGTTTTTCCTCCCTTGATGTTAAACAGTCCCAAAACAAAACCACCGGCCGTTTATCCAAGGCTTGACCCCCTGATGCTTCTGCACATCCCTGTGTTGCTTGTGTGACTTGCAAACTCCACAGCCACACAAAAGTGAACTAAACTCCTTGTAAAGCTATCGTTACTGCTTTTCACATCTTTATAAGCCCCAAGTGTGCTGTGGCTTTTAAAAGTCCCATTTCATGATCAACTGATCATCTTCCTTCTTTCTGCAGCGGAACAAATTCCATTAAATCATTCTTGTGTTTCAAATACCTTCCTTGATGATTTGTATTATTGTTAATAACAGATGTTCTGTTCTGCAAGCCAAAGTGTGGTAAAAAACACACTCTCTGCCCTGATTGACTGTGGAAATTCTAGTGTTGCTACTCTTGCAGGAGAGTACTCCACATGATGCTCAAGCAACTGTTGAGCATGATGTGGATGTAACTTGACTTAAGATGCCCGTTGCCTTTCCTTGGTGCTACCCAGGTACTATTGCTATACTTGATGAAATAGTTTAGTGTTATATCTATCTACAGCAAAGTATTGCTAGGTAACTTTAAGGCATTGAAAGCCAAAATCCTCTTAGGACAAAAATGCTTAGAGACACTTTGTATTCTATTTAATCTATTACCTTACAGCTTCTTTAGATTTCCTTGCTGCCAGCTAGGTCAGGAGTAGCTGGAATCCCTGAGAGAGTCTTCACGGTGCTCTGTGAATTCTCTGACGGTGCTGGAAGATGTTGCTCTGTCTCTTGATTTATTTATTTATTAATTTTCTGAGTCAACAGAATTGATTTAATTAACTGGAATCACCAGATCTAGTCTGTGTATTGTACCTTAGCATCTCATATATCAGGATGCTGATGGATGGGTCTTCCTGACCATTGTCTGCCTCCCTGTCTACCTGATGAGTTTGGAGAGGTTGCTCTAAGTGAAAAGCACTTAAAATACATTATTGATAACAAAACTATGATTCTAGGAATGAGTGACTCCTCTGTCATGTCTCGTTCCTTGAATTTGAAATGCTTTATGGCTGCTCTTCAGAAAATGCCAGAAAACCATAACTGCTAAACAAATGAGATTTATATAAATAAAGAAATAATGGAGTAGCATATTTATATGCACTGTAGCAAATGAACGGTGGTGAAATGTATTTTTGTACCCTAAGGAATGATTAATGATATGAAAATGACTGCAGATTGATAATAAACCAACCCTCTGTTGTTTTTTTAATCCCTTTCTTAGTGAATTTTTCCTATCTGGTTCCTGTGTGCCGAATGTGCAAATTGTAACCTGTTAAAAGGTATTTTATGGGCTTTACTGCAGTAGCTATAACAGTTTTGGAGAAGTCTCTTCGTGTTTGTCGCACAGTTAGAAGTGCATGGGTAGATACTGTGCGATAAAGTCATGGCACAGTATTTAACACAGCATTATATTGCGGTGACGCATCAATATAGACAGATTCTGAAATCAGAAAGAGAAGTGTTTTCCCCAATATTCATCATGGTATTATGAAAGCAGAGAGTCTCTGATAGTCAATAAACCTACATTTTGATTAAATGTATTGGCTCAGTAGCTGAAAGCATTTTTGGTGCATTGAAATAGAGCTTTTCATAGAAGCATTTGGAAAATGATGGTTTGCTTTTGCTTTTACAGTCAGCTTCATATCTGCAACATGCCAAACTCTCCAGGAGTATCATTAATGTCAGCAGAGAGAAAAGCATTTTTGAGTAATTGTGATTAATGTAGCCTTGAAATGACCTTTTGAATTAATGGTATCTTTAACATTAATTTTTACAGTAAGTAGTGCAAACGTAATTCCAGAATAGGAAAACACAATTAGAGTGGTAGAAGCAAAGAGCAAAGCAATTTTTTATGAACATTGGAAGGGGTTTCCGTTCCTCTGTGTACACTGGATTCATTGACAGTGTTGAAATGAGGTTTCACTTGTTCCAGCTGCCTCTCAGTCCAGGATGTTAAACAGGAAGCGATGAACAGAAAGCTTGAGGTGAGATCAGCAGAGAAGGAGTCCTGCCTGCGAGCACATTGTACGAGACCCTCAGCTGGCTGCAGAAACACAGGGACATACATTTAGAAAGACATTTTTCTCCCTCCTCCTGTACCATTACTGCTCCCTGCTGAAGCTTTCAGTGTGTTTATGGTAAAATGCCCAAATACATCTATTGCAAGGTCCAACTTCCCTGGAATACTGCAGAGCAGTTGTTTCTCTGTCGGGCTGTAGGCTTTTATTTTAACAGAGAGAATAAAGTAAGTTCTCCCATACAGGTTTTAAAACAACTTTAACTTACTCAAAGTGGGGGTTTATTACTGTGATTTTTTTCATTCAACCCATTTCTGATGCTCTGCTTAGCTTCAGAACCACAGAAGCAGGGGAAGCTCTATGGTTATGCTTACCGAAGTTGAAATGAGGGATTTTACCCCTCAGCTGCTTTGACCTGTACTAAGTATCCTCATATAATAATTCAGCAGGTATTGCAGGATGAAAGCATCTTTCTTTGCCTTTTCCTGGCACAGGCCAGGGCAGCAGGTAATCCAGATCGTGTCTCCAGATGTAGGTGGGTAGGGTCTCACTCTACTAGAATGAATTAGTTCGCTGTATCGACAGCTTGCAATGCTGTTCTCTTAATGAGCAGCCAATTGTTTCTTATCTGGTTAGTTCTGTCAGTGATGTACTTAAAGCTTCTCTCTTTCTCTTCTTTGTCGATCTCTCATTTATCACTTTGGCAGGATATGCTATTTGTGGGCAGCAACATTATTGCCCAGCACTAATTCCAGTTGTGGTTAAGGTTTGGATATTAAAATGGATTATCTATAAAATACGCATATGGGAGTGGGCCTTACTTGAGGGTTTTTCTGTCAATTCTGAAGAAAGGCTTGGAGTTTTTTCTCCTGACAGAATTGACATGAGGGAAGGGGAAAAAAATCCCTTGTTCTTAATAGGTTGCATCAGGAGTCACAAGCATTAAATACGTTATCATATGGAGTTATTACAGGAAATCTTTTAAGTGGTGTCGGGGTATGTTTCTGACCCACATTATAGTGGAATACATATCGCTGTCACTACAACACTGCAAGGGCTTATTCTTGATGTCTTTTGCTTCAAAGTGTAGGCCAGTGGATGGGACATTGCCACAATGGGACATTGGGCAAACAGAGCTGATTCATGTTAACTGGCAAAATCTGCAGTATTACATAGAGTAATAATGTATTTTAAGATAGCAAATAAGTGTTTTGACCATGATCTGGTGCTAACTTCCCAGGTGAGCCCCTTGACACGCACCGTTTGAGGCTGTTCCAACAGTCTTCTCGGTAGATATTCTTGCCATATATTCCCGATCCTGAAAATCCATGTTTGTGTAAGATTCGGGGCTTGCAGCTTCTGCTTTCAGTCTGTACATTAGTGACTCATAAATGTTTCTGTTAAGGCTGATTTTGATATTTGATAGTGGAAACAGCTGGGGCATCGTGCTTGGGAAGAGCAGCCACTTCTGCAGATGGCTTTAGGAATGAAATCCTTCCTGTCCTTTCCAGCACTGCCTGACCTGCCAACGTTTTGTCAACCATCTGCATGTAATCTTTGAAACACGGTTTGAGGATCATCTCTTATTTCATAGCTTGATCAAATGATCACATTTATCAAGAAAAGAAGATCGGTTCATTTTCCTATATATAATATACAATGAAAATATTAAAGAATCACTTTTCAGTAGACCCTGTGGCCTGTTTTGTTAGCTTAGTTTGAGTTTATCAAAGGGGGAGTTAGTTCTGTAGCCTGTCTTGCTCTGCCTGGAGAAGTTGAAATAAATTGTGGCTATTTAGCTGAAGAAATGCTAGAAAAGTCCTTGCAGAAAATGCTGTGTGGATCACGTGCTGCTGAGACTCTCCAAGCACAATTTGCACTTGGGCTTAATTCCAGAACTGTTAATGTGAGCTACATAAGCCAGTAAAGTGATGTAATGTAAAACAGATTTAACCCTATATATCCCATTACCCTCCTCTGAAAGAAATACTGATGTTAAATCATTTAAGCCTTATTTCTTAGGTTTGCTGGCTAACCATTAAAATGAGGGCAAGCTCAAAAGGTCCAAGGTGATGTCTAAATCCCAGTATTTTTCTGTCTAGTCAGAGAAGGAAATGCTGCTCATCTGTCAAAGTGCTGGGGCTGGCATTAGCTGATCAACATGGAGCGTGTGGGAAGACGGAGGCAGCACAGTCTGCTGTGATTGAATCACTTGAAATGAGTGTTATTTTGTATGAGGAAAGGAAGGCAGGAGACCAGCATGGCTGGAGGAAGACCTCCTGGTCAAACTGAAGCACAAGGAGGAAATGCACACCGTGTGGGACCAGGGACATTATCCTGGGAGGAAGATAGGGACGCTGCCCGCAGGTGTGGGGTTTGGATCAGGGAAGGCAAGGCGTGGTTGGAGCTGGATTTGGCAAGGGATGGGAAGGATAAGAAGGGTATATTAGTCAGAAAAAGATTACAGAAAATGCACCCCCTTGCCTCCATAAACAGAGGTGAATGCCACCCCCTCCTGCCTCCATAAAGGCAGGAGGACCAGTGATGTGGAGGAGGTTGAGGCACTCAGCAGTGAATTTTTCACCTCAGTAGTCACTCTTCCCACATCTCTCAAGTCCCTGAACCTCAGTGTGGGGACTGGGGAAATCAAGTCCTTCCCATGGTAACAAAACATCAGGTTTGAGACCACCTGAGGAACCTGAACACACACAAGTCCATGGAACCCAACAAGATGCATCCCAGGTCCAGAGTTGGATGCTGTAGCTGCTGTAGGCACTCTCCATCTTACTTGCAATGTCATGGCAGTAAGAGGAAGTCCCTAGTGCCTGGAGAGAAGGGAACAAGGCTCCAAGGAGACCTTATTGCAGCCTGTCAGTACTTAAAAAGGGGCTTATGAGAAAAACTTTTTACCAGGACCTGCTGTGCCACAAGGGGCAACAGTTTTAAACTGCAGAAGAGGAGATGCTGAGCCACTGGAACAGGTAGCACAGAGAAGCTGCGGCCGCCCCATCACTGAAGTGTTCAGTGTCAGGGTGGATGGGATCCCATCCTTTGGTTTGGAGGATTTGTGAACATGCAGAGCATTTGCTGCTTTGGTTTGTTCCGTGTTTTGGTAAAATCTCCAGGATTCCTCTTAAAGTGAAAGGGAATATTGTCAACGTGTTCATTTAAAAAGCTAAACTCCCTTTTCTGCCAGTCTCGATGTAATTGCTTTGTACTTCTCAGTGACACATCTTGTTGTTCAACTCTTTGAATTTAAACAGAAGAGTGATTTGCATGCTGGCTTCAACTAAAAAAAAGTGATGGAGAAACTCCTCGGTGGAGATTGCAAATCCAGAACTGCTGCTTTTTTTTCTTCGCCTCCCATCTGCTTGCAAAGTTATTTTCATGCAATTACATCATTTAAACTTTACATAAGGAATTATAGCGAGTCTTGTACCATTCTGCTTTTTGTTACCAGTATTGCATTCTCTTCCACCAGCGCGTCGCATGTCTGCTCAGTGTGATGCCTCTGTTGCCATCTATTGATGGCAGTAGAGGTGTATCTACACTGGTGGGTAACCAATGGTAGTACTGAATCATTGCATTATTTCATTGGTAATACAGGGTCTCACGTTGTGAAAAAATGTCATATTTGTGTGAATTTGCAAACCAGAGTAAATGCCATCAAATGAGAATCAGCCAACAAAGAAAAGTCATCCTTGTCTCTCTCCTCCCTTCCTTTATATACTCCTCCTGCCGTACGTGCTCTATGCTAGGATTAAAATCCATGCTGTAATACCAAAATGAGATCAAATCCCTTTCATTTCAGCCGCTCAATCTGCTTTGCTTTTTGCGGTGTCACAGTTAATACTGGAGGGTTTATATTGCCTGTAGTTCATTGGAGCTGGGGAGGGATATAAGTTATAGACAGAGAACAAATGTCCCAGTATGTTAATTTGGTTTCAGAACTTGTGACTGTAATGCCTGCAGCATGGCGTTGCTTTATGCCAGTGGTGTTTGTACCATCCAGTGACTGTAGATTTCAGTGTAGCGAGTTTTTCTCGCTGTTCACAAAGGGAACTCTTACAATTTCTCCTTTAGATTTTTGGTCACCGAATTTCTTTTGCTGTATTAGCTACCTAAGATCATAAATCACCAAACTGCAGACACTGAAGTCTTTGTCTGATGGATGTTTGCTTTGTAGGCTACAGAGAGTGAGATGGGAGACGTTGATTTAACAGGTCTTCCAGAAGCACCTGTAGACTCTGAAGATGAAGAAGAAGAGGAGGACGAAGACATTGACAGAACTTCTGATCCGCTTCTAGGGCGAGATGTTGTACGAGAGTGCCTTGAGAAAGAGCCTGCAGATAAAACTGATGATGATATTGGTGAGGAGAAAAAAGATCTCTGTGTAAAACTGTATCATATAACATCTCTAAGAGCATATCTGGAAACCGTTGAGGGAGTTAACATTAAATGTATGTCCTCAAAATAGTGATGCCTTCCAGAAATCACTTTGCTCGAGAGATACAGTTAATTGAATGATTTCTTCTCTTCCAATCTGAAAGAGTATTTGTTCTGAGAAACTTAAGTATTTTAAAGAACAGTCTTTGAGATGCTTGAAGTGTGAAGTATTACAGTCATTGTAGGGGTTGATATAAGGGAGGAATTGGTAGCAAGATAGTTTTAACTGCCTGAAATGGTTGAATTAATTATTAAATGGCAGAGAGAACATACTAGTACTGCAGCACAGATACACTTAATTGTAAAGGGCAAAATGTTTGAGATTAAAATGATTTACTGCAGTGTTTGACTAGAAATTGGCATTAGTTTTAATAGTAAAATTTGTATTAAGCTATACTTGAGATTACTTCTCTAAACACTGGAAAATCATTTCAAGCTCCTATCAAGCTTGTAATTACTGTACCATAAGGGTGTTTTCAATTTTTCTTAATATTTGAAGCTGAAGTACTTTTTACACTCAGCTAGATTGCTGCCATGGAAGTCAATCAAGGGACTGTGGAGTGAGGTTCTGGTCTTTGATGACAAAATGCATACTGGGCTCATTTAGCCAGCAGCACTAATGGGAGCTGTGACACCACTGAGCAGTTTTAACATGTTTAATAGAGGTTTAATCCACCTGTGCAGGGTAGGGTGTCTAAGGAACCCCTGCGCCTTGCAGTCTTCCTACCAATGTCTCCTTTGTCTAACAGAGCAATTACTGGAATTTATGCATCAGCTCCCTGCCTTTGCAAACATGACCATGTCTGTGAGGAGAGAACTTTGCTCAGTGATGATATTCGAAGTAGTGGAGCAAGCAGGAGCCATCATACTTGAAGACGGCCAAGAAGTAAGTTGCTGCTTCCAACGCAGGCAGTGGGTTAGCAAGAGTTTGTGAGGGTGAATGGCTGGGAAATCTGTTGCACCTCTTCCACACTTGCAAGTTAGAGAATTCTTCTCTTAACCATATCCAAAATATCTAAACCTTAGCCCATCCCTCTGGGGGATTCTGCCTGTGTATTACTGTGTTACTGCCTGTGTATTAGGAGCAGTTTCCATACATACTCAGTAGGAGGATGCCCAAATTAGTCAGTGGTCAGGCTCCCAGCGTAGCGCTCTGAATCACTGTCTTGAAATCTCTGACTGTCCTTGCATCAAGATGTCTGGAATGACCACAGCAGGTCACCCCTCCAAGAGGAGGAGGTAGGCTCTCATCTCTCGTAGTGACCAAATGGGTACCCAGGGGGAGAGTGTTCATTCTCGCTAAATGGTATAAATGTATTGTAGCAATTAGCCCACTGATTAAAAAAGCAATCTATTCATCAGCATTCCTCCCTGCTGAATTAGTTGTGAAATGAATGAAGAATGCTGAAAAGTGTTCCTGTTTCAGTCATCTTCATTGCTTGCCGTACAGTGCACCCTTTTAGTGAATGACATGTTGCAAAACTCAGCTGACAACAAGAATAAGCCTTTCTGAGATAAGAGCACTGGAACAGCTTCTAAAAGTTGTTGAATTAGCTTCACTTTTGAAATCTTTCTTTTTACTTCCTCCAGCTCGATTCTTGGTATGTTATTTTAAATGGCACAGTGGAAATCAGCTATCCTGATGGGAAGAGTGAGAGTCTCTGTATGGGAAATAGTTTTGGGATTACTCCTTCTCTGGACAAACAGTACATGAATGGAGTGGTCAGAACCAAAGTAGATGATTGTCAGGTAAGATGCAGTTCTATACAACTATCTCCTGTTCTTAAGCATTTAATAAAAGGAAACAGACTACTTGGATCTTGAGGCATGATCTTCATTCCAGGAGCATTAAAAAGGAGGTTGGTCTGTTCTGGGTCAGGGGCTCTGCTGATGTTGAGTTAGTTGTACACTCTGTAGTGCCTGAGATTTATTTCATGCTGCTGTTATGTGAGAAACAGGAATTTGAAATATAAGCTGAGTCCACCCCAGTCATGCTGTGCATGGGATTGACATGCAGTAAGAGCAGAGAAATTGAAAATACCCATTTCCACTTCTTAGAGGCTTTCTCCTTTACATGTTTAGCCCACTTGAACCACCTTTGGAGTTGTAAGCAGGTGACCAGTTCTATTTGTCTCCTATTCTAACTTTCTGATGTAGTTGGCAAAACAGGCCAGGTTTGGTATTAAATGCCTTTGTGACTGTGTTGAAGCAGCCCAGAGATGGGGCTACATTCATGGTTTGGGTAGTTACTAACAACCCCGTGTTGTCTGGGGGCAGTTTGTGTGTATAGCCCAGCAAGACTACTGGAGGATTCTGAACCACGTGGAAAAAAACACTCACAAAGTGGAGGAAGAAGGAGAAATTGTGATGGTAAAGGAGCACAGGGAGCTGGATCGCAGTGGAACCAGGAAAGGGCACATAGTTATCAAGGTGAATTTCTTTCTGTGCTTTCCACTATCTATTTAACCCTTATTTGTTAGTAAATAAATGCAATTTCGGTTTGAATCTAGAGCACACACTCAGTTTTGTTCGTCTCAGGTATTACCTGTGCAAAACATTAGGGCTGAGAGCAGCATAGAGACTTGATTTAAACACGTTAGTATGTTTTCTCTTGACTTTGCCATAACTGAAATGCCAAAAGGGAGTGTAATGTTCATATGGTTTTACGTTCAGATACTCTCTAGGGAGAGGTAGTGATGAGAGATACCAGTGATGTTTTGCATTCAATTTCTTAAGGCAACACCTGAGCGACTCATCATGCACTTAATAGAAGAACATTCAATTGTGGATCCAACCTACATCGAAGACTTCCTTCTAACGTACAGAACGTTCCTCACAAGCCCCCTGGAAGTTGGGAATAAACTCCTGGAATGGTTCACAGTGGACAGCCTCAGGGATAAGGTCAGTTTGAGTCTGAGAGTAGAGTATTTCAGGTGAAAATGTCTCCAAAGAGATTCCCTTTTGTATTGATGATATACTAGGATTATGCTCCAGCTATTTTATATGAACTGTTCTAAAGCAAAGTATTTTTCACTGGTATCAAGACAGGATTCTCCAGTGTGTTGTATGTGTATAATGTAATATCCTAAATTAGGTTTGACACTTCTTCTCTTCTGCAGAGTGATAAATACTGTTCCTGTTTAAGTTAAAGATCTAAATGCCAGTCTCTGAAATCCCTTTTCACCAGATATTCAGGGAACTCTTGGACATACCCTCTTTCTTTTCTGAACAGCGTTATGCTTGTCTCCCATAATGTTCTATTGCAGAGCTTTTCACTGTATTGAGCACATTTTATTTGAGCAGCTTATTGCAAACTCTGTACATAAAATAAACTCTGCTCAAGACAGTTGATAGAAACTGGTTCCATAAATAGAACCAGGTTCTACTGCTATGTATCCATGCACATACACATGAAAACTGTTCACGGTTTGGGACTTGTATCCCTGTCCAATTTGTTGAACGTGATGGCAGTAAAATTCCTCGCCAGTGGTTTTATGTGTTCTAGCTTTGAGCTGAAGGAAACCAAACAGACTATCAGAATGCTGTCTTCCTTTGAGTAGGAAGTTGTCAGGGGTCTTTTACTGTGGGTACTGCTTCTCTTCTTACCTTTTTGTGTGCTGTTCATCTTGGCACTACTGTCTGTTAAGAAAAGGAAAGGAAAACTGTCTCAGCAAATAAAAGAGGAAATTGTTTGTTTTTTAGAAGAGAAACTGCTATAGACCAACCTTTGTATCATGTGGGTGGATAAAATATTGATAGCGAACGGTAGTAACTGTTGCACATAGAAAGCAACTGGAAGATATAACTGAAAGTTTCTATTATCAGAGCTTACTTCCTAGAACTTTCTTTAAGGAGATCATAAGGATGCTTTGAAAAGACAAGTTTTATAGGCAGCATAAGGAAGAGTTAATTTAGAAGGTGGAATTGTGCACCAGTAAGTAGTGGGTGGTGGAGACAATTAGGCATATGATTTGTTCCTACAGTGAAAGGAAGAGAGAAGATGATTTCAACTGTAAATGTCTTCTGCTTCTGTTTGGAACAGACGCAGTAATCTGTCATATGTTATTCTATGTTAATCTAGAAGATTAAAGTTTATAGGAGAAGAATCACGGGTACCTTTATATATATATATGTATGTATATGATTTGGGATTTTCTTTTTCCAGGTGACCAGAGTGGTCTTGCTGTGGGTGAACAATCATTTTAATGACTTTGAAGGAGATCCTGCTATGACTCGATTCCTGGAGGAATTTGAAAAGAACTTGGAAGATACGGTAGGAGCAAAATAGAAGGGGGTCGTACATCCTAAGAGTGTGCTTCCTCGTTTGCCAGCGTGTTGCCAGTGACTAACACATTGGAGTCTTCAATAGGTTGCTTTTAACGTGGACAAAGTTGTTCTTAAATATGTATTTAGATATAAATCCCATATAAAATAGTATACAGGGCACTCATTTATGTGGTTTATTTAGCAAGGTTTGATTGCATGGCATCAAAATCTCCTTTTTTCTGGCACTTGGGGTGTTTTTCACAACTGTTTTTTCCATTTCTAGGGAAATCGAGCTCAGTTTTATGTTGCTGTCTTCTGTGTTGCAGAAAATGAAAGGCCATCTCAGATTGCTGAATATTGCCTGTGCTGCCAAAGCCAAATGGAGACAAATTACCCTGCAGAAACCTTCTAGAGACTCGCCTCTGTTCTTCAGCCTCCTTGGAGGAAGCGACAAAGGGTTTGGTATTTTTGTAGAGACTGTGGAAATGGGCAGTAAAGCGGCAGAAGCTGGGCTTAAACGTGGAGACCAGGTAAAAAGAATGAAGTTCCTGTAAAATACTCTTGTTCAACGTGAAAAGCAAACAGCTGGCTGGCATCCTGTCGTGAATGGCAGAGTTCAGCTCCGGTTTGCATGTGTTAAATGGGTTTCTATTAAGTAGTTTTCAAAGTATTTCAAAACCAGAATGGGAAAAGCAACCAAATTGTAGTTAATTGAGGGAACTTTCTGATTGGCAATATGGTTAATCTGAAGCCATCAGATTGGTTTGTTGGATCAGTTCCCACCTTGTGTGGATCATCGCTGTTCACTGAGGCTGATGGAGCAATGGCAGTTCACTTTAGGTGAAGATCATGGAATGGTTTGGGTTGGAAGGGACCTTAAAGCTCATCCAGTTCCTACCCCTGCCATGGGCAGGGACCCCTTCCACTAGAGCAGCTTGCTCCAAGCCCCTGTGTCCAACCTGGCCTTGAGCACTGCCAGGTATGGGGCAGCCACAACATCCAGCCTTAGATGAAATATCAGCTGCATGGTTCATGATCCACTACTTTTGATTCAGTTGCAGTTCCCAATTGCAAGATGATGACAGAAAATAAATGTATTTAAAGCATTTGTCAGGTAGAACTGGAGGTCCTGGCTTGGGCACAGATGTAACTTCACTGACATGATGAAGCTAGTTATTTTCCAAGGAATGTTTTCATCCGACAACTGCTGTAAAGATGTTGTGTTAACTTCTAGAAAGTTCTCACTGTGCCTGTATTGTCACCTTTGTATTTATAAGTCTGTTACAAGTTGTTCTCTTAATAGTCCCTATCTTTATTTCTTCTTAAAGATAATGGAAGTAAATGGACAGAATTTTGAGAACATTACCTTTGTAAAAGCTCTGGAGATCTTACGGAACAACACTCACCTCTCCATCACTGTAAAAACAAACATTTTTGGTGAGTAGACTTTATATATGATGTATTTTTGTGTATGTGAAGAAAACTCCAGTGTTTCTGGCTCTAGAAGTGCATTAAGATTCCACCTTTCTTTCTCAGCCTCACTCCAGGAGTGAGAAGTCCCCTCATTGTGCCTCCGTTTCCTCGGAGAAGTTCTCATGTGCCAGGGGCTGCACGTTGAGTGGCACAAAGCCAGCCATGGGCAGCTCTGTACTCCCTGAGGAGTCCCAAATGGCTGTTTCAGCAGCTTTAACGTCCCTTCGTGTGATAGGGCTGAAACAGAGCCAAGGGATCCGGACCAAAAGATTTTTTGCCAAGACCCAGCAAAAATGTGAAACTGGGCTTTGTCAACGTTTTTATAATGGCTGCAAGAATGATAGGGTAAATTGAAAAGGGGATATAAAAAGTGATAGGACATAGAAATGCTGGCTCTTAATTGTCAGTGTGAATATAAACACGTAAATACCTCTTTAAAATCTCAGTCAACTCATCTGTTCTGTTTCCATAATCCCCTTCAGGCAACAGAATAACCATAGCTACAGAAAGAAGGAGGCTGCACCCAAGATAGCTCCGTCCTCTGTAGTTGCATCTGAGACTTCCTGGTTTCCTTCTCTTACTTTCTTCCCTTAGTTACCTGCCTTTAGTCACTATTGGTTTTCTTTTCAGTTATTACTTCCTGTTTATGACAGTGCAGGTAAAAAGTTTCAAGGTCTGAGCAGTTACTTTTTCATTCCAAAAGGCCTAAAACCCCACTGTAACTGATGGTCCAGAATGATGTGAAATGACATAAAATAAAGCAGAACGGTAACTGAGACAGGGATAGATGGTTCATTTGTATTATAAATGTAAGCAGCATACATTGACAATGGATTCTAATAGCTTTGTGCTACCTGCTATAATTGCAAAGGGGTTTCTCTGATAAATTTGAATGGATTCATGTCTTGAAGCTTTTGTCAACAGTGATAATTATTATCCTGTCTTTTTAATTGAGTGCTAAGCGCCTGGTGATGACAAGGAGCAATTCCTGTTCTTATATTTGAATCTGTACTGTGAAGCTGGTAGCCTTCAAATTCTATTACATGATAGAAATAAGGAATTTGACTGGGATTTTCAATACAGAAAGTCCTGCTTGTTTTACTCATAGGGGCAGTCTGAGTAATTTCCTCTGTAGGGTTCTGCATTCTCCCAGGATCCCCATGTTTACAAGAGAAAATCCTGCATTTCTGATTTAAGTGATTGAAAAAGATTTTTGAAAAGATCTTTAAAGAAATAATTAGAATTAATAAATCAATTGGATCAATTTGTGTTTAATTCATTTGTGGGAAGAAATACAAAGGACATAGCCACTGTCTTCTCCATGGACCTTGATCTTTGGGATGTCAGTGCTGGTAATAGACTGGCTTACCTTGATAGTTGCAATAGATCTGATGCAGCTTCTGTTCAGTAGCATTGCTAAAAGCAAATAAAGGCAGTTTGGAGAGTATCAGTCTGCCTTGCATCTGCACTCCATTACGTAAAAGATGCAGACAACACAGGCAATAAATACATAGAGCTGATTGCCATGAACATGATGTTTCCTTATAATCTACCTGGAAACAGCAGACCAGGTCTGTTCAATTTGCTGTGATACGTGCTGATTTGATTGTTTTATGGAACATTAAGGGGACTGCTCTTTCTGCTGAGGTAATCAAAAGCAAAGCTTAAATGGGAAAAGACTCACACCCTTAGAATCAAAGCTAAAATGCAATGTATTGCCTGGTTTATAACTCTCTGGCTTGCTTTAACTGCGTGGATGTGGGAAGCAGAAGGGTTGAAAGGAAAGAAGAACTGGCTGTGAAGTTTTAAGTGTGCAAAGGGCAATCACAATGACTGTGTCTTCTCTTACAGTGTTTAAGGAGCTGCTCTGCAGGATAGGACAAGAGAAGAACGGAATTCCACATATTCCCAAAATCGCAGAGAAGAAGAACAACCGTTACTCCATCCCAGATATGCCTGGAGATGTGGAACAGATGTTTCCCCGTGAAAAAGGCAACAAGAAGATGAAAGCAAACACTGTGTCTGGTGGGAGAAACAGAATCAGGAAAATTTTGGACAAGACCCGATTCAGCATCTTGCCTCCAAAACTGTTCAGGTTTGTCATGTTCTTCTGGTCCCAAAGCAGTCGTTCCTTAGTAAGTTGTGATACTTTGGTTGCTGAGTATCTCCAGTCATTAGCTTCATATTGCTTATATTGGGTTTTTTTAAATACGGTTTTTAAACTGCAAATCTGACCCATAAATGCAGAACGAGACCAGTGACCATTTGAACGCTTTCAGATATGCTTTTTCTGTCTCCTTGTTCTGAAAGCCTGTCTGCAGTGTGCAAGTAACACATCTGAGTGCCATTACTTTTCTTAGTTTCTTAGATTCACCTCCAGATGAATCTAAGGAGCTTAATGCCCACAATTGAACCCAGCCTCTTTTGCAGCGACGGGAGCGTGAGCCAGTCGCAGGACGACAGCATTGTTGGAACGCGGCAGTGCAGGCACAGCCTGGCCATCATGCCCATTCCGGGAACCCTCTCCTCCAGCAGCCCCGACCTCTTGCAGCCTACAACTAGCATCCTGGATTTCTCTAATCCTTCAGGTAAACCAGCAGCATTAGCTTGATTTACAGGATCATTACAAGGCAGCGGTTCAGGGGGAAAATGACATCTTTTACATCTTTTAGCATCAAACACACTGAGTGCAGTTATCTCTTTATCTTGTGGCTCTAACAGGTCCAGACTGGAGCTTTTTTGTAATGCGACACTTAGCTTATTTTCACAAAGGAGTGTATTTTGCTACCTCTGAGAGTCTTTGATTTACTGGAGTTTACCAAAGCTCTGATGGAAGCAGTGTCCTTGTCTGCACCTTTCTCTTTTGTCATCTCTTCTCAATACTTGTACTCCAGATGATTTGATTTGTCCATCCATCATCTTCAAATATATATTTCAAGCAGTATTGTGGATGGAATAGGACTGCCGTGGTAACAAGAGTGATGTTAATGTCTTACATACAATGTCAAACATTACATACTGTATGCCTGAAAAACTGCAAGGTGTTTTGGGATGTGTGGTTTGGGCTCTCATTGCTGTTACTGTAGGAACAGTTTATATGGTGGCTGCAGGAGGCATTTATTACATGCCTGTAAACCTGGCAAGTCAGAATCGTGTTTCCCTATTTCAAGTGTAAGTTCTGTGTGTAAATACATGTTCTGTAAAGTGCCTTGTGGCTATGAGGTAGGGTAAACTTGCAGGTTTCCCCTTTAAAAGGGATGTATGCAGATACATCCGTTCAACTGCATAAATGTCCATAGGAGTTAGGTTCCCTTTTGTGCTGAAAATCCGGGTTCTTCCTGTCTGCGTGAGAGTCACACACATGTTCTCTAAGAATCTTCATTTAATATTATACAAGTTACTGCAGAGTATCAAATGTTGATAACTAATCCTTTACTTTATGTTTACTATATGTTTACTATAACAAATATGCTGTCACTTTTGAATAGCAGAGCAAACCAAAGTACTTGTGACAGTGCACTGCATACACTTGATCAGTTCTGTAAACATCTAGATCTTGATTTGGTGCTGACGTGGTGTTTTCTTTTCTCCTGCCCGCAGCTGTTGGGTTTTACTGTAAGTATCCTGATGCACAGCATCCTGTAGACCTTACTACTGCATGGCTTGCCTGTTAAACTTAACACTTTCATACGTTGTGTTGACAATGTTATTACTGTTAGGGCATTAAGATAGTCCTTTGCCCCATAATCTTCCCTTAAATCAAACAAACCCGTAGGTTTTCTTTTCAGGCATGGTGCTGTGCTGAGGCTGAGACCTGCATTTTATTCCCATTTCTGTCACCAACACGCTGATGACCTTTGGCAGTGTCCTTTGCTTCTCTGTGACCTTGCTTTGAGGAATGAAGTTGCATATGTCCCTTTCATGAAACTGAGATTTTAGATGATGCTGTAGTTTGAGATCATGTCTGTTCCATTGGACGCTGTGTAACTAAAACCATGTGCATGCAAACTTGAAATGTGTTTTGTGTTGTCAACGCAAGCTGAATAATGCAGAAGAAAATGATTATGTGTATGTATATATGTGTATATGTATATATATAGAGAGAGAGTTCACCTGCTTAAAAGCAAAGACAGATGTGTTCATAATAGAAATTTCCCTCAGCTGTCAGAAGTTACACTCTGCTTTGGTTGGGTTTTGTCTTTTTTCCTTTCCCCCCCCAAAATTACACTTCAGTTTTTGGTTTTCTACCTTGAGTGTGTTCTGATGTTTAGGTATGTAGATACCAAGGTACAGATGTTGGCCTCTTCTGTTGACTTGTTATGATTTTTATGAGTGCAGCATTTCCAGTTATTCTGTATATCATTTTCACTACTTTCACTCTCAAATAAGTACATATTTCTGTCTTTTATTGCCCCCGTTCATGTATGCATGGAGCTTTTCAGTTTCAACTAGTCCTCAGCTATTAATGAGGCTGCTCTGGGAATGGGATAGTCATAAAAATGAAATTGTCAGTAGAATTTGTTTTCAATCAGATTGGGGTTTTTAAGCACCCTGTTTCGTCCCATCTCCCAGTTTAGCTACAGGTGATGTTGGGACTTTCTTTTTTCCAGTGGGTGGAAACTGTTTTGGAGGCTGTTGCTGTAATAACAGCTCCTCACTTCTCTCACTTGGAATTGCTGATCCGGGTGTTAATGGCACATCCAAACTGGTTTTTGAATAGCATCAGGCTCTGGAGAAGGCTGAGGGCTCAGCCAGAGCCTCCCACCTTCTCGGCTCTGCAGAGAACTGGTGAGGTTTTAGTCTTCAGAGTTTAGGGAGGGTAGGAAACTGCTTCCCTGAGTTTTAAATCAGTGCGCACTCTGCCTCCTGACTTGATTTCCCCATCACTTTTATTATGAAAATCAAATCTGCTGTAATGGAGCGAATTATTTCCAGTCATGGAGCTGTAGATGAAACGTGTGTTTCTTCACATATTTATTTCCTGCTGTAGGCTGCCTCGGAGAAAGCTGCTCTCTAATGCATTTATAATACATGAAATGTGCTATAAATAAGTACACTAGCCAAAGAATTAACTGCTGGCAGCAGCTTAGTTCCTTCAGGGTGAGATAGTGAATGTAAAAGTTTGCAGCTAGTTATGGGAACAACCAAATCTCCTTTGCTCTTCCCAGCCTCCTGCCCGCAGCCCATCCATGCATGCTCCACGGCTTCCCATCCCCGGGAAGAGTGCCCTGGCACGTGTCTCGCAAAGACAAAAGAGCCAAAGAAGGAATAAATGATGCTGCCAAGGATTCTGAGACACGCTGCGTGCAGCGTAGCAGTGTGTCTAGGAGCCTTGTACTTCAGTTGCGGTCGTGGGATCATAAAGTTGTGGAAATGCAGGGAGTCCTGTTTGCTTCTCAAAGCTGAATGTTTTAATGCATATTTATCAAGGCCAGCATGGCTTTTTTTCCCCCCTGCTAGCTGGTTTTTTGTTTTCTGGCTATCAAAAGAAGCAGTAAATGACCTCGTTTCTTTGCAAGGGAAAAGTAACTTCACACACTGAAGGTGTTACTCTGTTATTTCAGATATCCCCGATCAGGTAATCAGGGTTTTCAAAGCCGATCAGCAGAGCTGTTACATTATCATCAGCAAAGACACTACAGCAAAAGAGGTGGTGAGTCACGCCGTCCACGAGTTCAACTTGACAGGCGCCCCCGAGACCTACTCCCTCTGCGAAGTGTCAGTCAGCCCCGAGGGGGTCATCAAACAGCGGAGGCTCCCCGATCAGTTCTCCAAGTTGGCCGACAGGATTCAACTCAATGGACGGTAAAAACGCGCCTTGTTTTAACTTCAGCTTGGATTCGTTTGCTTTTTAGCATTGAAACATCCGTAAGATCCCATCCCATTCGGGGGGGGGATCATAGAACACCAGATTAGAAGGGACCTCGGGGATCGGCTGGTCCAACCTTTGTGGGCAAAGCATAACCTAGACTGTATGTCCCAGTGCACAGTCCAGAATCATAACAGTGTCCAGTGTTGGTGAACCCAAAACCCCCTCCCCAAATCTACAGCAGCTGCTCGATGACAACTAAATACAGCAGTTTGGGATAACGTGTAGTGGCTTACACTGAAAAAGGAGAAACATCTTTTCTGACACTTTCCACATGTACTCAGGATTAAAACATACAATTACTTTCTTTCTCAGTGATGTCATGTTGCAGTGAACTGATGCTAACCTGAGATAAATGCTTCCATTTCTGTGTAAACTGTTACGAATGTTTCTTGCATGTTAAGTGCTTTGGTTTTATCTGATGACCTGGTCTATACCAGAAGAAAGTTTATTAAGTAAAAAATTCTTTAGTTGTCTTTGCTAGGCAACAGAGGGGATTTATGAGGAAAAAACTTTGGTGTACCTGAAAGTGATCTGCTTGGGACCATGGAAATGAATTTTCCAGATACATTTTCATTTCCTCAGTACTGTGTGCTTCATGTAAATAGTAATATGCCACACTATTTATGTAAGAAATCGCACTAAATTTGTGTGAGAAATGGAGAAATACATTAACAAGAGATGTCTCAGGACTTATGTGTATTTAAAATGTTACTTCACTGCTGAGTTTACGAATGGCAAAGTAACTGAGCATTTTCCAAGGGTGAAAGATGCAGTGTATTATGGAGAATGAAACAGAAGATGCTAGTGAAGAGGTAGATAAAACCAGCTTTGGAAATGGTTTTTTACCTCAGTAATGATGATACCTTATACTAAAGTGCAAGGTTATGCTGTCCCTTCGTGTCTCTGTCTTTCCCTTTTACACTGTGTTGTCAGCAGTAGCGCACAAATACTCTCACACAAGCACTCCAGTGGTGTCAGTGGTGTCCACTTTGAGTGGTGTAGTCCAATGCCTTTGTGTTCCCAAACCCTCTGAAGCACATCTCTAACGTTTTATTGTAACTCCATTATTCTGTAGGTATTATCTTAAAAACAATATGGAGACGGAGACCTTATGCTCCGATGAGGATGCTCAAGAGCTGCTTAGAGAAAGCCAGATTTCCCTCCTGCAGCTGAGCACCATTGAGGTCGCCACTCAGCTCTCCATGAGAGACTTTGAACTCTTCCGCAATATTGAGCCTACAGAATACATCGATGACCTTTATAAGCTGGACTCCAAGACAGGGAATGCTCACCTGAAACAGTTTGAGGATGTCATCAATCAGGAGACCTTCTGGGTTGCCATGGAAATTCTAGCAGAGCCCAACCAACTCAAGAGGATGAAGATTATTAAGCATTTCATTAAAATTGCCCTCCATTGCCGAGAATGCAAGAACTTCAATTCCATGTTCGCAGTTATAAGGTAAAATGCTTGCATTTGTCAGATCTGGTTTGTGCTGTCAAAGGCAATTCTGATAATCGAACTGGAAAGAAAAGAAATAGGTTTATGCTGAACAGATCACTGATGGCACAGGGTGGTTGGAGGGGAATTGCCAAGCTTTTCAGAAGGCAGACTATACCAAGAGGTGCATTGTCGCTGCCATCTTTCCCTTCCTCCTCCTCAGAAGTTTAGTGTATTGTGGTGCTTGATGTGACTGTCTCTATTTTAACCATTACCTAGCAGGGGAAGAGAAGAGGTGGACAAGAGCAGTGTTTGATTGATAACTTCAGAAACCTGCCTGAGCACTGCTGTCATTTCCATTCTGGCACCCCATTTCCCTTCTTTGCTCAGTCGCTGTTGCCGTGTCAGTGTGCACCGTGTCGTACCTGTGATTATGAGATTACTTTATTTCTTCCCTTCATTGTAAGGACTTCCTCAATCACTCTGGTTTTAGTTACATTTTCCTTTCCAATCTTTCCCGTCATCTGCTCCTATCATTAGATAGGGAAATCTATTTTTATTTCCCTCTCCATTTGCACACTCAGACTTTCTCTTCTGTTTTATACTGGATGCTGCTACTTTAACAGCATGAGTTCAGCATTTCATTTCTTTGTAGTTATACCCAGCTCTTTTAAGACAGAAAAATAAAGGTACTATGGTTCATCAGACAAAGATTTGGATTCTTGCTGTATCCCAGCATCTTTGAGAACACCAGTTTTAACTGTTTTCTTCCATGTCGAGCCAGGTTCTTGGATGCTGTTGCCTTCTGTTTAATCATACATTAAATAATGAATGAATCTCCTTAAAGGGCACTGGGCAGCCGTTGGGGCTGGGACTTCTCATTACATGGTGAATATACATATGGATAGTGAATCTAATTTCTATATTCTGCTCCCTATTTCCTCGTTGTTTATTGTGGGTGGAGAAGTGACTCTTCCTGCTTCTCAGTTAACTCTAATCACGCCGTGACTGAAGTGGTCGTTGGTCATAAAAAGAAGTCAGTAAGTTAGGTTTTGTCTTGCCCTGGTTTCCAGAGGAATATGTTTTTGTTAGCATATGCCAGGGGGGTTCTCTTTCTTGCCTTGCCTTGCATATCAATACGGTGCCATATGTTTCATGAAATACAAAGATAACCATCCTAATGTAGCATGTAAAAGAGAGGGGGGCTGCGTGGTGGCATATGCTTGATTTTTCATGTGAGAGGAGGCTTTGTTTGTGGTTTGACAATAACATGGGGAGAAATCTCTATAAAAGAATAAAGTAAATACAAAGTAAGTTTCTGAGGCTTTCAAAACCTTAGAGTAGCAGATTTGTCAATTGTGTGATTCTGGACTTACTGGTGAATGCTAGGAAATGATGCTTTCTAGCTCAGCGACAAGGTGATCATTGCAGAATTTCATGAGCAAACTTGGTGGCAAATCCTAATAGGGAGGATGGATCCGTTTCCTTCATTTTAATTTGCTGTATCACATCCAACTAATTCTGGATGTGTTTTTACTTAATGAGAGAGCACAATGACAAGTTTTAGCATTGCTGCAGCTTCCGATTCTCAGTCTGTTGGTGCTCATTTGCAAATGCTCCAAACGTGGTCCTCTGCAATCCTGCCTCTTTCGCTTGGGATAAGCTGTGCACTGTTCTCGCTTGCCACTGTAGCTGTGTATTCACCTCATTAATTCTCCACCCTTTTGTCTTATCGTGGTACACGTTCTTACAGGAGAGAAGTGGGGCTTAAATTAAACAGGCACCAGCCCTGTGTTATGGAGGGATTGTTTTGGCAGGCTAACTAAAAACTGGTACCTTGTGAATAGGAAGCAGTCGTGGTTTTTACAGTTCTCTTTCTCTTGCTCACAAGAGCGAGCAGCAGAGGTTTATTGTGATCAGCTTGCAGCCTGGCTTTCACCCAGCCTTACAGTTAGCCTTGTGAAAAGCTATTTTTAATCCTTAAAACAAACCCCAAACCCTTTGCTTCCTTTTGAAAGGTAATGATTCCACTAACAGCTAATAATGAAACAAATCTGCCTTCCAGTGGGTTAAATCTAGCACCAGTAGCACGTCTCAGAGGCACCTGGGAGAAGTTACCAAGCAAGTATGAAAAGCACCTCCGAGACCTTCAAGATCTCTTTGATCCATCTCGAAACATGGCAAAATACCGCAACATCCTCAGCAGCCAGAGCATGCAGCCTCCAATTATTCCACTTTTTCCTGTTGTCAAGAAGGATATCACCTTTCTGCATGAAGGTAATGTCAGACAGAAGAGAAATAACAAACTGAGCGCTGAATATGCTTTAGCCCTGATTCAACAGATGCTTGAAAGAAGCTGCCACCAGTAGGATGCTTTTGATGCGTCCTTTGTAGGAGTAAAACAAAATAGATCTGTGCATGAATAATGGAAGAGGCTGTTCCTAGACAGAAATTAAAAATTAAAAGTATATTTTTAATATTTTAAAAGCAATGCTTAATCTTCATCAGGTGTCCAAAGGTTTAGGTGGAACAGTAGGTGAGTGCTAACTGGTAGTTACACTACTTCAAGTACATACTCCTCTTAGAAGAGCTCGTTGCTGCGGCGTTTCTAGGATTTTGTTCCATGTTGTGGCTTTCAGGCAGCTACAATGATCTAACACCTCCTACTCCTGCTTGCAGTGGTTTCGGTGGCTTTTGTTTAAACATTTCCATTTTGTTCCTTTTACACAAGGTTCTGTTCACAACTGGTTAAGTTTAAGCATTGCCAAATACACCCAGTTCCTGGTTGTGATGTTTCAGAGCTGTTTGGACTAACTTCAGAATGTGAATGCTGTTGGATGTCAGTTCTATTAGGCAGAAGCTCTTCCCTGTGAGGGTGCTGAGGCGCTGGCACAGGGTGCCCAGAGAAGCTGTGGCTGCCCCATCCCTGGCAGTATTCAAGGCCAGGTTGGACAAAGGGGCTTGGAGCAAGCTGCTCTAGTGGAAGGTGCCCTTGCCCACGGCAGGGGCTGGGAACTGAATGAACTTTAAAGTCCCTTCCAACACAAACCAGGCTGGGATTCTGTATATTATTTAAACATCTATGCCAGTGAATTTGGGCATAATTCACTTACTCCTTTTTCCTCTTGCTAATGCTTGTTACTTTAGAAATAGATTAACAAAACCAATACTAGAGTAGACCTAATGATCATTTGTGTTTTGCCATTAGGGCAGTTTTGGTGATGGAGGGACAGGGAGCGGATACTGTGAGTGCCTAGAAACACACTGCCTGTTAGAAAGTATTTCTGACTTTTTGTTTTTTTGTCCTTTCTTTCCTTATGTGTGTGATTCCATTCTTTAGGAAATGATTCCAAAGTGGATGGCCTGGTGAACTTTGAGAAGCTCCGAATGATTGCCAAGGAAATTCGCCAAGTTGTCCGAATGACCTCGGCAAACATGGATCCGGCCGTGATGTTCAGACAAAGGTGTGCACTTTGCAGTAGGATTGAAGGTGTCTGGGCTGGGTGGGGACCTGGGGCTGTGTGTGCATCAGTGCCTTTGTGTTTCATGGTGCAACTTCCCATTGACATTTACATCAGAACCACAATCTTGATCAAATTATGGCAATACAGTTGATGCTTCCGAGACCTGCTTTTAATAACCACTGAACCAGTTTGCTGTCTTTAATAACGAAAGAAGAGTAGGTTCTAGGTTTAATGATTCACATTTTTGCTAAATAAAATGTTAATGTTAGTAGAGTTTTGGGAGAGGTATAATATTAGGGGGATATAACATCTGTATATGATAGATACAAAAAGCACCTAAATCAGCCATGTATACGTCTGAAACGCTGCTTCAAAACCCCACTGATAACATATTAAACCCAAACAAAGTATTTTTATTTGTTCTAAGCACAGCTTGCTCCACCTACGTACTGTGTGATATGTTCAGGCTGCAAGCAGTGAAGGGGGTTTGCTTGGTTTATTTTTTCTTGGGGTTTGTTTTTTCTCCTGATGCATAATATCACCAGGCTCCGTGTTGGCAAACTGGGGAATGAAAGCACCACAGCTTCTAATCCGGTGCTCGTGAGCTCCAGTTTATACTCAGTGGAGCTAAATAATGTCCTGCATTTCTTGAAAAGCATCGGGGACTCTCCTGTGTCCGTGCAGGTCCTGATGCCTGCACATCCCTGCTAAGGAGGGTAGTGGTGCCTTGCATTGGAGTTTGTGTCTTGCACTAATGGGCCAGACAAAAATCCTTCAGGGTGCAGCTGGGGAGGGGAGTTGGTGACAAGGTGATGGGCTCTGCCGAATCACATACCAAAAAATGAACTTTGTACAAGCCCTAACTAAATTCCAGTCGATAGGTCACCTCCGAGTTGTAATCCTCTTGGATTTATGAAGTCAGTTACATCAGCGCAGCGGAAGGAAATATCATATGCAAGGGTATGTGGCATATATAAGAGCATTGAGATTTGACTCCCTGTGGGCTTCCACAGGTCAGGATTCACAGGTGATGGTGAATCATGTTTGCAAGGCTGACTGTCAGGAAATAAAGGCATTTTGTTTAAAATGGGCCCAGTTGAGTTTTGAGACAAAAATAACAGATCCCTTGTTAATGTTGTTTGAAGATGGATCTGTTTCACAGTGGAGATTCACCTTCATACTGTTGGATTTGAATTAGCAAATTCCTTCTTCAACATAGTTATACAGCTACTTAGTGGTCAGTTAGGATTGCTTTTCAGAATCTTTCCCATTCACAGATGAAATCAGTCTATAAATAAATTTCCCTGTTGCCCCATACACTTTCTACAACCTAATGAAGCCTGATCATTAAATGAATTTAATAGTAAATATTTAGCTTTAGTGTGTTTTTCACAATTACACAACACATTTTAATGACCATCATTTAAAGGATGCACACTGACATAAAATGCTCAGGCATCTAATACCAGAGATAGTGCCAAAGATTAAAAGAAAATAAATCCACATTTTCAACATCATTTATATTCATTTTCATTGCCTCTGGTGTTTGATCTATCAGTTTGTGTTCTGAAGCACCAATAAATGCTTTTGAAGATTAAAAATTAACAAGAAAAGATGTTTGTTAGTGGCAACATGAGACTTGCTGGCGAGTTCATTACCGATTAATATAGAGCATCTACTTTTTCAGCATGTATTTGGTGACTAGCTTGTTTTCCAGCAAGCAGTCAAGGGAAAACAGCATCATAAACTTGAATACTGATGGTTTCTCATTTGCTTACTGCAGTCCTAATGCGAAGAGCAAATTAATTGAAGCACACTTTCTTCACTTTGAATAAGTTGAACCATTTTGGCTCGCTCCATCCAAACTGAATTTGACTTAGGGGAAATACTTAACAAGGAAACTTAATGGGAGCTGGGTTTTTAAATCCAAAGGTTAAACTTGAAACAGAAAACTGATAGATGTTCTTCCATGTTGAAGTGTTTGTGCAAGTCCTGCCCTTGCATTCCATTCCAACATCGTGTTCTTGTTTGAGAACAATTTTGCCGTATAGAAACTCTTTCTTTTCTGTTCTTTCCTGTCTGCATCTTTCTTCCTGACTCTCAACTGTTTTATTTTTTTCCTGTGCTTTTCTGTTCAAATACATGCTTCAATGTATATGGCTCTTGCTTACAGGAAGAAGAGGTGGAGAAGTTTGGGGTAAGTGTAGAGATGAATGCAACTAAGATAAATAAAGATTATGCAACTCTTAACATACTGCATCCTCCTCCTTAGTGCATGCATCTGAAATACAGCATGCATTTTATTAACCCTGCAATACATGTATTTTGGAAACCAGGAATAAGAGGTTACAGTCAACGTTATACTGCAGCTATAAGAATTCTGAGTTGCTTTTATGTATTGGATAAGTTATTTGAGTTTTGGCTTTATGCATATAAAAACCCCTGCTGTGCAGTTATATTGGTAGGCAATCTATTTTGGGAAATAAATAACTTGCTTTTTTAACATGTAACTGAATGGTTTGAGCCGTTTTAGATTTTAAACTATGAGGACGTTATGAATTGTGATAATGATATGGTGATTTCCCCCCTGAAGTTTGAGTTCAAGCTTCAAAGCATTTATTTTTAGTGTATATATAAACTGTATCTGACATTTCATACACCAAAATCCTCCTTGACTTCCCTGGGAGTCTTGATTGTGAAAGGATTGAATAATGAAATGACTACAGATGAGAGTGCTGAGAGATGAAATTCCTGACAGACACACGGCAGTGATTTTAGGAAGACATGTAGCCATATTTTAGGTGTTCTTATGTGTCTTTTTGACCATAAAACTGTTACCTGTGTACCTGAGCCTATGTGCCTTTGCACTTTGAAATTGTACTTCTGCTTATACTGGGGCATCTGTTTTAAAGCCAGCTGTGTGTTAGTATGTTGACATTGTGCCTACAGGACGGAGTCAGGGATGCTCCTGGTGCTTTGCCCTCCCTGCCATCACTTTGCCACTCTCAGGGAAGCCCGGTGTGGCAGTTCAGTTTGTTATCTATGAGTATTCAGGCGCTTGTGTGCAGAGAACAGATTTACCCCTCCAGCATTGATGGGGACAGTGCCAGAACTTGTGCTAGAGGAACCCAGGTTTGGGTGCAGGTCCCTGATGTGAAATCATTTGGGTGGTCGGTAAGCACCCACTCATGGTGTACAGCGCCTGGGGGGAATGCCTTAGACCCAACTGGAGTCGTTTCTAGCCCTTGGGATTACTGGGAACACAAGGGAATAAGGGAAAAATCATTTCTAAAAGAAATTGGATTAAATTGCCTTAAAAAGGCAAGTCCAGACTTAAAAGAAAAGCAGTGTGTATGTAAGCAATCAAATATTTATACCATTAAAAATAAACATGATGTAGTATATTGTTTCATCATATAATAGTTATTAGCTCTGTAGGAGGTAGGAGTGCCCCTTGGTTTGAATAGGTGTGAACAGTCCCTCATGCCTTTTGCTGCTCTTTGCCTGTAATAGAATTTTTCTGTAATTAAGCTATAAATTTCTGCCAGTTTTAGGTTTATGTTTGCTCTTGGATTGATTGATCATCTTTGAAAGTATTCCAGGATTGATTTAGTTCTCATCTTTGGGAATCCTGCAGTCAGCTGTTTCCCACCATCTCTTATTTTTAAGCCCACTGTGCTTGATTCCATAGACTTCCTCTAACAACATGTTTCATTCTGACTCTCTTGGTTATTGTGCTGGAGATGGTTTATTCTGCCACTCGTGATTCTCTGAATACATCCGGGATCTTGGTAAACAGAGAATTTACCCTTTTAAAATGAAGTTACTCCTCCAAATGTTTAGAAAAGCCCCGCAAACAGCCAACATTGAACAACTTTGACCCTTCCCATTAGAATTTACAGTAACACACATTGTGATCTCCAGTGACTAAAAAATTCATTGGACTGGTGTGGCCAAAGGACTTTGACAGTTGAAGTGGAGGTGATGGGTATGTTTGAAGTATACCAAGATTAGTTGTTTGGTCACTGCTTCGGTGTGAATAGGAGTGACTGTCAGGGAGAGTGATGGATGCTGACAGTTTGGGGATTATTTCTTTTTGCTTCAGTTGCTGATAGAATTGGCAGCTCACAAGTAGGAGTACTGGGAGCATCATTTCAATAGATGCAAGTCGGAACATACCTGTATTATCACTGTCTTCCTGACCTTTGCTAGGATACATTTTATTAATGAGCTGCTCTTCTGCAAATGTTCTTACTGAGCTGGAGAAGGAAGTTAAGTGTTTAATAAAATGTACTTGGCACAATTAACACATTTTCCCTCTTATTTAAACACTGTCAGAAACTCAGTTTCCTAAGAGGATTACAGGAGTCACTCGTGTACTCAGATAATTGCCAGAGGTTTCTCTTGTAAGCTGATGCATACAGTGGGTACCAAGTTCCTTAAACCAACACAGTTATCAGGTTTGTCCACTCTTCCCATCTGCAGTTGACATAGGTGGGTCTTGCCAGGCAAGAGTTACATGGGTCCTGTATGCAGCATTGTGCCTCATTCTTCCTAGTCCCACACTCTCTTTCTAGACTCAAATTGCTGCTCTCCGTTTCCTAGAGTATTTTAAGACAAGTGTTGTTTTAATGCTGTTCATCTTTTTAACTCATTTGCATCAGCATGCACTAGCCCTAACTGAAGATTATTGGCATTAATCTGCTTTGGTGTGTGCTACTGTAGCTCTTGGCTGCTGTTGAGAACTGAAAGTTGACTGCTTTGCTCCTGTCTCTTGTAGGTCTCTGAGCCAGGGCAGCACAAACTCGAACATGTTGGATGTACAGGGAGGTGCTCACAAAAAACGGGCCCGGCGCAGCTCGCTTCTGAATGCCAAGAAGCTGTATGAGGATGCCCAGATGGCCAGGAAGGTGAAGCAGTACCTGTCCAACCTGAACGTGGAGACAGACGAGGAAAAGATCCAGATCTTGTCACTTCAGTGTGAGCCTGCGTATAGCACATGTAAGTACAGTGATCTGGAACGGTGGCTGCCCCATCCCTGGCACTGTTCAAGGCTGGGGCTTGGAGCAAGCTGCTCTAGTGGAAGGTGTCCTTGCCCATGACAGGGGTTGGAGCTGGATGAGCTTTAAGGTCCCTTCCAACCCAAAACCTTCTGTGAGTCTGTGATCTATGAGATACATAAGAAAATACTTGTTCCTTCCTTAGAAATACTCACTTAAGATCTTTCTCTTCTCCCTCCCAAGAAAAAGCCCTCTCAGAAGTGCTTGTTTGTCAATTCATGTGCTGACAGTTTCAACGAGCCAGCATTTGTCTTCAGGTCTTGGTTGAAGTCAGAAAACTTCAGCGATGTTTTGTATTTTGACCTTTAGTTCTTAAACTGTGTGTCTTCTCGTCAGGCTGGAAGGAAATTCAATAGTACATTAGCTCTGTTCTTGCCCTGTTGTCCTTGTAGAGAATTAGGAAGGATAAAAGTAACGTTTACCGTCTGAACAGCAAGAAAATGAAAAGAGACAAAATCAATATAGAAACTGCAACGGATTACAACTTAGAATAAATGAAGATTGTTGAGAAGGAGAAGTTGGGTCAATATTGACTGATGGGATTGACATGACTTGACAGTCAAAAACTGAGGGCTACAGCAGGAGTTTCCATAACTCAAACTTGTGTGCAACTGCCTAAGTAAAGAAACTGTTACTGACCTGCTGGCTTACGCAGTTCAGTGCATTCACATTTAGAAGTGAGGAATGGTAATCTCATTTCATTTTGATCCATAGAAATTTTCACTTACTTGAAAGGTCGCTTTGTTTCACAATAGAAGAGTAGAAACCTTGCTAATCAGGATAATGTTTCATGCTTGTCTGCTGCCCAAGTGTAGCATTTTAGGGCTTTTTTTGGTCCTCCAACGCCATTTTGTCTCTGACGTGAGAAGTTAAAAGCATGAATAGGAGATGGCATTTTGAAGATAAAATTTTAAGTCCTTTCCATTATTCACTGTTAGGAATGGAAATCCTTATTATTCCCTCAGGTGCCTTCCTATGCAATTGGTTTTTAACATTTCCTTTTAAGTAGCACTGATGTAGGAATGGTGGAAATGGCCATATTTGAACTGTTAAATTCTGTGTAGTCACACTGGCTGTATGCCTGAAGTCACCAGAAATCACAGGTTTCCTCTGGACTGGAAGATGCACAGCCTCATCCCTTGGCAGTGGATGTGCTTGTGCTGCGTTCATGCCGTAGCCCAGAATGTTTCTGCTCAGAGGTAACACCATTGTGGGTTTTATGCTTTATGCCCCCACTGACACAATAAATTAAAGCATGTCAGGGTGAACTCCTGGTAGATGACCTATGTGCAAAAAGAACTGTGGCCATACTGTGCCCAGGAGACAAACATAAGTGTGACGAGGTTGGTTTTCAACTGTGCTAAATAAATCATTGAAAACCTTGTTTGCACAGTGCTAGCCATGGATATTTGGAAGTGAAACCAGGGAATAAATACTGAGTGTTCTACCTCGTGCAGTTAAGTAAATCAAGTCCTTTTTTGTCTTCACCTTCCAAAAAGGAAAACGGAGGTTAAGCAAATATACAAATAAATGCATGTTATTGAAGTGCCTGTCTTTAAAACCTGGGAAAACCAAACCAAACCCCAACAGATTGGGTTTGTGCTGATGGGGCTTTTTGCACATCTCCAGAAGAGAACTCCCCAGTCTCTTATCTCAGCAGTAAGATTCTCCCAGCCTTGCTTGCAGAAGGAGCGAGCAGCGGTAATGCTGCAATCCAGACTTTTCCAAGGGAATTTAAGGAGAATTCAGTTGGTCTTACCTTCAGAGTTTGTGATTAAAGTAGAAACTGCATCAGTGCCGTGCTGTAAATCAATTGTGCCACCTAGTGAAAGCTTTGATGCCAGTTGCAAAGCAACCATTCCTTCTCCCTTCAGTGGCATGATGTAAGCTTGAAGGAGATGCTGTGAGGCTTTTGCATCTTAGGTACAAACATCTTAAATATGGACCTACAGTAGAAATAAATCATACTTTGGGGGGGTTGATAAAGTGTCTCTATGACACTTCAAAGAGTTTAGGTTTTTTTAATGCCATTTCATGCAGCAGCCTCTTAAGTGTAACAAGACCATAGAATGATTTGAGATCTCAGAATGACTGAGATGGTGAAATAGGTAAATAAGTGTGTTTGGAATAGAAATGGTTTCAGTTCTATCTTCTTTATACCGTGGTTGCTTTCTCTGGATGGTTGTACTCGGAGTGACTGTATTAATCCTGCAATTCAAAGTGCAAGGTACTTACATGCAATTTCCCTATTACACAGTGACAAAGAATTTAAGTGAGAGAAGAGGAGGGAAATCCTCCGAAATGTCTCCGGTACCCATGAGGTCAATTGGCCAAACCGCTAAAGCCCATCAGCATCAACAGAACAGGATGAGTCAAGTTCTTCAGGTTCCAACTGTGAATTTATACCCCAGTAGGAAGAAGGGACTGACAAAGGAACACGTCACATTCAGTGAGTATCTTCAGTTCACCTGTCTGGATAGGCTCAGTAACTAAAGGAGGGGGGCTATCTTAACACTTGTGTCTTGAACAGGTCAGATGTACCATGTTAAGTCTGATACTGTGTGTTTCTGCATTCTGAAGGGATCTTGCACAGCCAAAGTAGAACAATGTCACTTGTTTGCTTTCGTGACAAAATGAAGTATAATTTATTCAGTTGAAATTATTGAAACAAATTGCAGAGATTTAATGTTTTAACCTCTGGAACACCATTTTAACAACTTTCTTGTCCAGTGGAGCAACATGTATTATTAGTTGATGCTCCTATTTAATTCGTTAATGCTCCTAGTGAGCATCAGGTTTTTTCTGTCCCTGAATTTGCTAGTTGCAAAGCAGTATTATGTGTTAAAATACTTCCGACCTGTTTGCATAACTGTTGTATTATTTGAAAGCTACAACTGTGGGTTATGTAAACAGTTGCAGTCAGTAAGTGATATGAAAAGATTCTATGATACACTGAGCATCAGTATCCATTAAAACAGCTTCAGGAAACAATCTGTTGCAGCACACAGAAGAATAGTATGCACCAATGATGCTGTTGTTTTCGTAGGCACAGGTTCCCCACAGAAGTCATTAAGCTTGTCTGAGGAAGTAAGTAGTAAGAAACAAACAGATGACACAATGTCCATGGCATCTTCTTTGCACTCCAGCCCTCCTGCTTCTCCTCAGGGCTCTCCACGCAAAGGTACGTGTGCTGGGTGAATGTTCTCTGTGAGTGTCAGCATCAATCTCAGGAGCTCTTGCTTGTGTTGCACTAAAACCAGGGTGGGCCATGGCAGGAGTATTTATTGCTAATGATATGTAAGAGAAATAAATAGTAGTTTAGGATATTCTTCATATTAGGAGATTTAGAATAATCTTGACTATTTGTAGTCAAGATTAGAATCACGTCTTTCTATGAATAGAAATAGGTTTTCATTGTGTTTGTATGTTTTGGCCTTAAAGTTACCCAGTATTTAAAAAGAGGAAAAGTTGTCTTAGAAATGGCTTAAGTGCTTCTGACAGAACTCCCAGTAGTTCTTCAGTTCCAGCGTTATCAGCTCAGATTTAGGTGGCCACTTACATGAATGGAATTCATAGACCTGGGCATTTCTTGAAGACAACTGTTGCACAGAAACAGAGGCTGCTGAGACACCATATGGTTTTGCTTTAGGTACCTGGAATATCAGATGGGTAGGTGGAACTGGAGAGAAAATGGTTTCGTAGCTCTCCAGAAGAGATGGTTTTCTGCAAAAGTAGTGCATCCCTCTAATCCTTGAGTTGTTACTCATACTTCTTGTTCTTGTGCACAGGGCTTTGTATACATCCCTGTTTATCATGATGCCCTGAGAACCCCTTTATTTTTGATGTCTTCGTCTTAAAAGACCTGCATCACTTCATCATTAGCAACCTTGGATGGGAATTCAGTTGAAATCTGTTAACACCACTTTGTAGTCAGCCCGTGTGGTCGGTGCTGAACGGTGTAAGGCATTTCTCCCTCTCTTCTGTGCTGCTTTGCCTCACTGGCAGCCCAAAGCCACAGGATTGGCATGGCACGGCATGGTGGCTTACTGCACCTTCTCACCCTTTTCAGTGGGAGATCATGCTGCTCTGTCCACTTCTGCCTTCACAAGATACTGTTTCCTTTAGGAGAATGCCACTTATTTTACTTAAGCACAGCGTATGTATAAAAAGCTTAATTACTTGGGCTGCCAAATCTCAGTTCCACTGAGATTTTTGAGCATTGCTTATGGATATGTTACTTTTGTTAACTTTCATCTGGGTCTTTGAAAATAATGTTTTGTTTCTTTGGGATTATTTCATTAATTCAACTTGCTTTCAGTGTATTTTTAGCACTGATGTAATTTGAGGTGATCCGTACCCTGTTGTATGTGTAGTGCTAACACCTCATTGAACTAAAATTAGGTGCTTCACAGACAGCTGAAAGACACAATTTAGGCACAAACACATTCCGCTTAATCTTATATTTCCTTTTCTTTTGATCTATACCCAAGTGATATGCAAATAGGATTGGAGAAAAAAGGGTTTAAAATCAGGAGGTTGTTTTTGCTGTTACTTCTCCCTTATCAAGATGTGCCTGTGTGTACTTTATTGTAGTTGGTAACATCCAAAGGTCGGATAACAGCAGTCAGATGAACCTCTCTGGCTCTTCCTCATCACTCGCCAGTGAAGCCAGCAACAAGAACAGTGGACCACGCAGCTACGGAATAGGTGGGGCTTATTTGCAAAAGAGAATTTGGATGATTGTGAAAGCAAGAGACAGTTCAGACATGAGTGAAAAGGGAGAAAGAGAAGCTGAGCATGGAAAGGCAGAAGCTGAGCATGGAAAGGCGGAAGCTGAGCGTGAGCACAGGAGAACGGAGGGACCCCAGTTTAGAAGACTTAGGGAAAGAATCTTCTTCAGGGAAAGAACAGCATTTACTGCAAAAAGGGAAGCAGAGCACACTGGAGCCTCAGAAAGGAGTGAAAACCAAAAGGACAAAGACAGTGATGCTCTGAGCATAGCAAGTATCTATAGCAACAGCAATCTGTGGACATCTTACTGCCTATGCCTGAAGCCTAGAAGGAGAAGGAAGACTATCTGATGTATTTCTAGATGGAAGACTGTGATGTCCATGTTATGTCAAATGTCCTCACTTTATCCCAGTTCTTTCAGAGTTCTTCATTTACATGTTTAAGCTGTTCAATGTGCTTCCCTTTCAGATATTTGTGTCAGTTATTTATAGTTAATCACCCTTACAGTGCAGTGAAGACAATAAAGTGAAGTTTAGAAAATCAAGGAACAGGTACAGTGACAGTTCTGTTACTTAGTGTTTGCAAATGCCAATGAAACAGTAAGTTCTGCATCGTTCTCTTAATTAGACTCTAGATAGTCCTTCATATGATGTAGATCAAATGGTCACTTCCAGTGTTGGTGTGTATTTGCATTGATCACATCTGCTGCTGACCTTTTCAGCCCATCAAGGACTGCATTTAGTCTCTTTATATACGTGTGCTGTTCTTTAATAACCCAGCTTTCAGATAGTGTTAATCTCTTTCATGAAGAGCCCTTTTGTAAGTTCTTGATGAAGAGTAGCTTAAAATTAAGATAATACTGGTACTATATGCTCATATCTGCTCTTAAAATCTTACAGCAGTATTTAAGCTTGAACTGTGGAATCTCTCGAATGATGAGCTGTACGCTCAGTGGCATGTATGCCAGTGGCTCCAGCTGCCATATTATGAGATCTCTGTATTTTTCATGTACTGAATGGCATCAGTCTGCTGTATTCAGTTGTGTGTATCGCTGCCATGGCTCTTAGGCTGCCTGGTCTTTTCACATTTTCACCTGATTGATGTAAATATGTGGCAGTCCAGCTCAAAGGCACATGGAGGTAGAAAAGAAGCGAGAAATCAGCAGGGATCTGGGGAAAAAATGCTTAGCTGAGTGCTGTGTCAGCAGTGTGTTAATGTGGTCTCCTGTAAAGATTCATTAGCAGATGCTCATGTTCCTGTACATGAAGCAGTTGATAATCCAGTATTTTTAAATAAAGGTTCTAATTTTGTATTTTTATGCGCATAATGTAGGGTAAATCATAGACTGCTTGCTCCTAGTGAAGGCAGGGATCCATTTCCTGACCTGCAGTGGATTTGCTATAGAGAAACCCACTGGGAACTTCATGAATCCAAGACTTTTTGCCCTCAGATGAAGGGGAACAAACCACAGCTTGTTGCCTTTGCTGAGTTCTGTTCATTTCAGTTCTTTCCCTGATTCTCTGAGGTCATAAAAAAGATGATTCAGGCAAGTTTTCCATACTAAGGGCTTCTTCTGAAGTGGTCTGGAGGTAGGTGTCCCATCTGGAATTACTTTAGTTATACCAGCAGAAGTGTCTACAGGGCGTATGTAGCCAGAGCCCACGGAAGTCCCCATTGTAGTAGTCTCTTATGTTCACTCCAAGTACTAGGAAGAGGAGGTGATGGATATATGGGCTATAACATTATTTGTGTTTGAAAGAAGTTATTTGAGGGTAAGGCTAAGCCAAACAGACAAAATGCATTAGATATTTTGCTCTCAATCTGGTGAGGTCTCCAGCTGATTCCCGTCTGCAGGAGCAGTGCTGGTGTCTGATCCAGCTCCTGCCAAAGCTGTGTTTCCTGCTTTTGCTTCCTTCTCTGTTAATTTTGGAACAGGTAATAAACCCAAAAGGGACCATATGGCTAACCCGTGAGTGCTAAAAGCTGCCTTTTACCTTAGTCAGTGTCTCCTCATCCACTGCCAAAACCTTTTTTGAGTCACACATAACAGTAGAGCAGAGGGATAGTGGGAAATACACTGCATTTGTACTAGAGAACTGCAGGAAAGGATGGCCGAGACCTGATCTATCCACTCACTGTTCATGCTGCAGCTGTCAATCCTGGTTATGTAGGTTTAACCTTCTGCTCTGGAGAGTAGTGGAGTTTGCAGGGAGGTTATTGGAGTCACTGGACTCACATTGTTAAATCAATGCTAGATGCTGATAGATGCTAAAAGGTTTGGTACCCTAAAAACTGACAGTATGCAAACAGGGTTTCATTTGGTTTTCTGCTAAATACCCTTGCTGCAATGTGTGTGTCAGTGTTCCATTGTCATGCCTAGCGAACTCGAATTGCTCTTTGACCAAGACGTTCTCCTCTTCTCCAGGCTATGCCCTCATACCTTCCACTAAATCTGATAACTTCTCAGACTCCAGCCACAGTGAGATTTCATCCCGGTCCAGCATCGTGAGCAACTGCTCAGTGGATTCCATGTCAGCAGCACTGCAAGATGAGAGGAGTTTGTCCCAGTCTCTCATTGTGGTGGATTCAGGAGGGCCGGAGAGGAAAGAGCATCCTCAGCCTCTGGCTGACTACAGCCAGCCATGCCCTGGGTAAGATGCAACTGGTTATGGTTGGGCTTGGTGTTGTCTTGTGTCAAAAGGGGTAACAAAGCATTGGTGAGGGCACAGTTATTCACTCTGGTGTCGTTATTAAGCTCTGCTCTGTATGGGAAGAGCCTGTTTTCCCAAGAGAGTTACGGTGTTACTCTGGTAGACAACAGCTTGTTCCCATTGGTGGGATCAGATGGACATACCATGCGGGAGACTGCAAATGTGTTTAAAACTAGGATGCTACTTAAGAAGTGAGTGTGGTAATGAGAGACAGCAGAACAGGATATTATCAGTGCTCTCTGAGTCAGCAGTGCCAATCACTTAACATACTTAATGTGATTTTTAAGGAGTTTTCTTATGATCATTTGTTGCTCAGGCAGGTTGGAAGCTTCCCACCACGGTATTCTTGGAGTTTCCACACAAAAGGTCTTATTACTTTAGTGCGCTGAGCCATTGTCCTGAGATGACACTTTAAACTGGAAGCTTTTGGGTTTGTGTTATTAGATGTTAGCCTTTGATCCATAAGATCTAATATGTGGGAATCTTCTTGAGATAGCCTCTTCTCTCCTCAGATGTTGTGGATTCAGGTAAATGAGAGAGGCTCCTTCCATTTCTATTGTTTTACAGCTCGTCTCTAACACTATATAAGGTTTTTGTGATTGAACTCTAGAAAGCTGTGTAACTGATTAGCCTGTACCAGTATTCTGTGATCTCTTGCCTGTAAAAAATCTTATTAGTGTGTGTTTGCTGAGGTGCTGCAGCTCTTAAGAAATCCTTGATTTGATTTATTTCACTGGGCTAAAATGGGAATTTAAAGATGTGCTTCTCAATAGAAAATAATTCTTCTGTTGAAAAGGCCTAATGCATGCTGAGAGTTCAGTCAGAGCAGGAGCAGCGCGCTGAGGAAATGCCCCTTGGAACTGGCTGGGAGAAGAAGAAAGCTGGTTTTAGGCTAGGACTTACGAAATAGAAAAGCAAGGGAGGAAAAGAAGTTGTTTGCATGTATCTAAGGATAATATTCCTCTATTTCACAATGTGTCAGTAAACTGCTGAGGGATGGTGTTGCATTTTAATGTTGGGCTACCCATGCATTTGTTAATGTAACCAGGAACAGTTAAGAGACTTGAATAACGTCTACCAATTGTAACTTCATGTCTTCTAAATACATGCAAACCTGGCTTGATTTTATCCCCCTTAATTATGCACCAACGGTGATTAGAGCCTGCAGCAGCCGTTCAGTTAAACGTGGAGTTTCGTCCTTTGGTTTTCAGAATCTGTCACTCCAGATTGTTTCCACAAATGTTATTTATGCCCAATATTTCCTTTGAAATACAAATACCCCCACTCTGTCCAGACAGCATCGTGATGCTGCCAGCAAAGGGGTGGCCTTTTATGCTAAGTATTGATTTTGGGTTTAGTTTATAAATGCAAAGAAAAAGGTGGTGGGAGCCTGAAACCAGGAGGTAAATTACTCCTCTGCTTTCCATCAAGCACTGCCTTGCTGTAGTTGATAAAGGAAAGTTTCTGTGGACCAGGTTTTTATGGAGCTGGGGTCATGCCTGTAAATGCCTGTTGCAGACTTGTTATTCCCTTGGGAATAACGTCCCTGCTGCCGTGTGCAGTGATGAGTCGGGAATAACCGTGTCTCTTGTCAGTGCTCCTGTGTGCCTTGACCTTGCTGCTTACCCGTTCTAAAACTGGAGTTGTGTTTAAACCCAGGTGGTGGTCTCTGAGTACATCAGGTTTATTTGAACAGTGTTTTTCCTGGCTTGTGTCGTTCAATTGCAGCTGGTCCATCACCAGGCCTGCTCTCATCAGAGGGATGGCTTTCACATCCTCCATGAGCAATGAGGAGATCTCCCACGAGCACATCACGGTGGAGGCAGCAGATAGCGGCCGGGGAAGCTGGACTTCGTGCTCAAGTAGTTCTCATGACAACTTCCAGAATATCCCGAACCAGAAGAGCTGGGATCTCCTCAATTCTTACCGTCACACGCAGCTGGACGGACCCATAGCTGAAGTCGATCCCACAAACTGTTACTCCGAGGAGGCTTACTTGTATTCGGAAGCCTTTTCCAAAGCCAACAGGCAGTCGAAAGCCAGCATGGAGCTGGATCAGTCTCGGCAGAGCTGGGCCTCCTCCAGCTCACTCTCAGACACCTACGAAACAAACTATGGGACAATCAAGCGGAGGGGGCTGGAGAACTCTACAGCCGAGCAGACGGAGGTTTTGGACTCTAAACCGGGCGCGGATACGACTTACAAAACAGTGACTTCGAGTACAGAGAAAGGCCTGATAGGTAAGTGAGCCAGCAGCTCGTGGAAGCTCCTACATCTGGTTTTCGTTTTGGTATGAACTTAAGAGATGACATCAGCAGGTCTGGGGGCATGTTAAATTCAGCTTTCCATGTGGTTTGAATCAGAGCACTACGCAGACACTGTGTTTTCAAGCCGCCTCCTTTTGCATTAGGAAAATGGCAGTGCTAAACCAGCCCACTTCCCAGTCACTTTATGGGTCTGCAGGAGCAGTGTCTGCGTGCAAATGTCAGGCAGCTCCTCGCTGTAGTACGGCCCCTTTGGTTTTTGGGTGATTTTGGAAACACTCGTCACTGTAGATGGTCCTCTGTCAAGGAACAACAAGCACGACCTCTTGAAGTCAATATAATACAGGCTTTCCATGAACCTGAGAGGGAAGAGCGTGACTGCTGAGGGGTATGGAGCTCTCCCACCTCTTTGGAGCTGGAGCACCTTTCATCCGTAGGGCTTTTGTCTCTGGAAGCTGAAGGGCAAAGCAGACTCCCTGCCTATCTTTGCTATGCTAAACTGCCATTTATTTGGTTATACAGCTGCAGTTTGGCTACATATGAAAGGAGAAAAACATATAAAATGCCTTTTCAAAGATGCATAGTTCTACCGAGATGTCTTTTCCTGTCCTGGTGAGTTTAGCAGCCAAAACTAAAGGAGCTGGGTTAGGAACAAGATAAAAGGAGGAGGGCAAAGCTTTCTAGGCTGTAAGTCAAAGGTGCAGCTGAAATGCAATTTAATTACTGACTAGATTGCTAGAGGGGTTTATGTTATCAAAGGTAATTGCCTAAGTAAGCATCGCACGTAGGGTGGAGGTTTTGGGTTGCATTCCTTCTCCTTGGCTTTGGAGAAGAAAGGCAGCAACCGTAAGAGTTCCAACCCTAACCATTGTGTGAGCATGGTGGAGCCTTGCTTTGCTCACAGCTCGCTCCTGTGCATGTGCTCTGCCCTTGCAGGCTCTCAGGAGCCTCTGAGCTGTTTCAGGAGGTGGTGGTGGCTATTCAGTACATGCTGTCTTTGCTCAGAGCTCTTCCCCTCCTTTTTAATGCTGTTTAGACACTGCACCATACAGCTTGCCACCTTTGTGCAGTCCAGCACACTGGTAAGAAACAGCACCATGCTTCAGTAGAGCATGCATGTGTCTGCTTAAGCAAAGATCTGCTATAGGTGGATATAATCTCTGGTTTGCAAATGCAAACCTGTTAGCGTCATGCAATATGCCAAAGGCATTTCACGTTACTTCACCATTTGCTTGCTCGCTACAAACAGCTTGTTGCCAGTCTGTGATGACTGCACGAGTTCAGAATAAACAAAACAAGAATCTTCAGCTCGTCTGCTTAATGAGAGCTGGTGTTGAGAAGTCCCCCAAAAGCGCTGGCACAGGCTTTCCTGCCTGAAAACCTTGAAAATGGAGCTGGAAAGGCAGCTGCCCACATACCAGTGGCATGAATGTGGGCTTGGCAGACGCAGTAAATTCCATGGCTTCCTAACTTCACACACGTCTCCACCCTCTGCAACATCAGTGTCTTGCAGCAACCTTGCTTTACCAGCAGAGGAGGTGTGGGGTGGTGATGTGGTGATGTGCCGTTGCTCTGCCTCCAAAAGCTCCAAAAGCTTTTCCACTTCTTTTACCTATAGCAGGCACCAGAATTTGTATCACTGCCTTTTAGTTAGGTTTCCCTTAACCACTGTGTAGAATTTCACCTTGGTTTCTGTACAAAGTGAGTATTGGGAGTAATCAGTTGCTTGCAAAGGGGGTTTCCTTGTGCAAGGGTTTTGTGACCTCCTGAGCCTCTGGGTGGGTGACAGCTTAAGGATGCTTTAATGGTGCAGGCAGTAAAAGCTTTTAGGATGTTTTTGTTTTGATTGAGTTTGTGAAATGTTATGAATTGGAACTTTACAAAAGGGCTTGCATGGTATTCCTGCTTTTCTTCTTACAGTAGGCTAGATGTTGGCTCTAGGAAGCCTGAAGCATTCCCCTTCAGAGGGGAATGTACCAGCCCTGGTCAGCCCTCCTGCAAAACCAGTGCAGACAGGAGGTGGGGTTTGCTCAGAGGACCCAGCCTTTGAGGAGCAGAAAGCCTCCACCGCTTCCCTGCTTTCTCATAGGGGCCCAGTGAGATGCTAGTTAAATGAAAATGATTCCTATAAACGAGCAGGATAAATCTCTGCCTGTACCCACGTGTATCCCCTAAAAACCAACCTGTGTGAATTCATATCCTGTTCTGCTATAAGCCCAAGCATGAACTGAGGTCATCGTGTATGAGCCAGCTCTTGTTCCTGATACCAGCACCCAGAATCTCCCAAGTCCACAATGCAATAAGAAATACTCCTTAATTTTAATCCTTTCACGTTAAATAATTGAGCTGTCATCACAATGCACTGTTTAAAATGCATCCACAAAGAAGAATGCAGATTCACCCAAATAGTAGATGTTTAACGTGATCCCAGCTTTGAAACTCTCCTGTTGCAACATGTACATGGAAAAGCCCAATTTAACATGCACAAGAGCCCCAGACCTGGGGGCAGGCGGGAGGGAAGGGAACTTCATAAAGTTAAGGTTTGGGTTGAGAGCCTGTGTGACCTGAGCTGTTGATGCACGGGGCAGGAAGGCAAATGATGGATTATGTGGCATAGACATTGCACATAAATATGATTGAGTGTAGGCATTTCGTGGCTGCAAAAGGTGGAATGCAGCCTTTCCAAAGGCTTTTTTGCTTCCATGGTTGTTCCTGGTTATTTCTCACTTACAAACAGAGAACACAGTTTAAGATGCAGGTTTAAAAGTGAACAAAACAAAAAAGTGTGGACATGATAAGCCATTCTTTTCTATTAGAAAATGTGAAGTAATGAATATCCAGTCTGCCTCGTGGGTGCAGTTCTCTGTGATAAGGCTGGGCTCGATGTGGCTCTGAGCAACCTGAACTAGTTGAAGGTGTCCCTGCTCATTACAGGGGGGGTTGGACTTGATGACCTCTGAAGGTCCCTTCCAACCCAAACCATTCTGTGATGATACTAGGTTTTTAATTCCTGTAGCATTGCAGATTGCTTGGTTTAATGTCTTTCTGCACATCAGTTGGTACAATGATATTTTACTATAATGACTTTCTGTTCATCACCCTTTCGGGTGCTGCAGTGGATGATGTTGGAAGTCAACCAGCAGTTCTTGCTGTCACTCTTGCACTATGCAAAGTAACTTTGGGCTGGTGACCTGGATTTCTTTAGTTTCCTGGCCTGTCACAGAGTGGCTGCAGGCTCAGCCAGCAGCATCGCAGTGCTGGCTCTCCATCCATACCGGGAGCTCATAGCATCCCACTGGAAAACAGTGCCACAGGAGTAGGGACTTTAATGAGCACTGTAATTGCAAGCTGAATGTAGAGGTTACAGTGCAGTTTCCACTCAAGTGGCACCATGGCTGCTGAGTTCATGGGTTTTCTTGCCACTCTGGCTTCTTAAACAGAAAACATAAATGAAAGCATAAGTATCTGCTGTCGTTATAACCAGTGTTTCTGCATTTGCATTTTGTTATCAGTTTCTGTTTTGCCATTGTAACATTTCATGATTTTTTAACGTTTTGTTTCCTTTGTTTTCTTCTTTAACATTTCCATTGCTTATTTCTTGTGCCAGTGTACTGTGTCACCTCACCTAAGAAGGACGATAGGTATAGGGAGCCACCGCCCACCCCTCCGGGATATATGGGGATATCTTTAGCGGACATAAAGGAAGGATCGCCCCATCACCCACACCTAAAACCTCCAGACTATAGTGTGGCAGTGCAGAGGTCAAAGATGCTGCACAGTGACCTCTCTAGACTTTCATCAGCTCCTCTCGGTAGTGAACCGGTGGCCTGTATTGCATCGAAGATGCCTCAGTGGCATAGTCGGCAGCCGTCCAACCCCAAACTAGCAGATATGACTGACGCAGATAGTGAAGAGGATGGTATGTGCAACACTTGGCTCGGTAGATGTTAACTGAACTGCTGGGGGAATCTGTGCAACGATGGTCTGGGCTTTCTCTTGGTCATTCTTGGAGATTAAGACTTGGTTAATCTCTTCCTATACAAATACATTTGTATGGCTGTATGCACATGCATATACGTCTGCATGTATATACACGTCTAGAAAAGAGAAAGAATGCCTTCTCTTTAGGAAAAGCATGTTGACACCAAACACTCTAAATTACCTATAAATGTATATATGTAAATATACATATGAGCTCTCCCAAAGCACAACTGAGACACTTAAGAGCATGTAGATGCTGTTTTGTTTTCTTTACAATCTATCCCCTCTCAGTGGTGATGCTCACTCTAAGGGACACTGTCAGGCTATAAATTATACATGAGAAAGCTCCAGCCTCTCTGGGTTGATTAACTGATGTCCCCTGGTTTAGGGGGATGATCTAAAATGGGTATTTTTGGATTTGGTGGGTTGTTGTATGACTCTCGTTTCCCATTTGGATTCCCATGTGCTCCTGTTAAACTGTTTATTCCTCACCAGACATCCCTGGAGGTTGAGTTGAAAAATATTGATCGAAATAGCAGTGAATTTCTGTTCTTCTGAAAAGTGGGTTTGATAACACCTGGCTTCTCAGCCCAGCGTGGCCTGACAGTGTCTCTTCCAGCCACATTTGTCATGATCTTGTTTGAAGCAACAGCCAACACTGTGAGCACAGCAAGAATGGGGTGACCAAAACGCAAGAGATTCTTCTGCAAAAGACTGCTCTTATATTGTGTCAGAACATCGAGTCAGGGGAATTTCTATTTAACTGTTTTATGTGCTGATTTGCTTTTAATCCCTGTGCACTGATGTGATCCCTCTGTACCCTTTGCTACCGAACTCACTTTTTATTAGAACGCTGTGGTTTCCATCCATTTCAGTCAGGTTTCAAATGAGCCTGGATTTAGATTAAAACAATTTCTGATGCAAAATGATCCTATCTCGGCCCTTCAAAATATGTAAACAGTGTTTAACATATATATTAGTACTTCAATTCAAACTTCTGGTGAAACGTGAAGTTATCCCACATGAATTCAGTTGTGGTGTTCAGTGTTTTTGATGTAAAAATAAAGACGTAATTGCTTCAAACATCTTAATCCCAAATTTTCTAAACTAAATTTAACCATACACTTTTAGATACACCTATTTTTACAGTGCTTGGTTAATTTTCTTTGGGATACAACGCTCTCTCTGCATGATGGGGAGTGAATTTACTGGCTTTTCTCCCAAATCTATAGCTTTTGGCATCTTGGGAGCTGCATGTTAATAATTTTTCAGAGGATCTGGGATTTTCTGTTCTGCAATACATCTTTATTGTATGATTGTTATCAAATCCTCAGGGGGTCTGGGGTATTAATGGCAATACTGAATACATAGTGGTCAGTGATTAAGCCAGTGAAAACATCACGTTGAAGTAGTGAAGTCTTCACAGAATCGCTGTAATCAAATAGTGGGGCATTGGTCTGTACCCTCGGCGTCTGAGGCAAGGGACTGATGGACTAACTGACCCTTTTTCTCCTCTTGTTTTGCAGAAGATGAACAAGTATCAGCAGTGTAACCATTGGGCTATTTCTGTAAACCACAACACAAGGGATGTGGGGAGAAGGACCACATGATTCTGTTAGCCAACGCTAACAACTTGCTGCTACTAACCTCAGACATTGCATTTGCCTCTGTCATGGACAAGATGGAACGGGTTGGATCACATCTCTCTCTACCTTACTTCAGTCCACCACCGCCTAAGAAAGCTATTTCTGCCTGTAAAATAGCAAACCATTTTCAAGGAGTGTTCTGACTGCCTGGATGCTGACCTCAGTATCCAGAGATGGACCAGGCTTCATGCATTTGGGAGGACCAGTTGTCACCACCATTTGACACTTGGAAGCGTTCTTCTGTATGATACCATGTAATCCATGGATAGTTTTCCATCGTCGTTAATTTTCCACATGACCATTATTAAATCTAAGAGTGTTATTTTATGAACTTTAAAAAGAAAGAATTTATCAAAATGTCAGCAAAAGCGAAGGACATTGCTGAAGTATCTGAAAATAATTTATTAATTTAAAGTCTTCTTTTGATGGGAATTTCCTTTATTCGTGTTGGGAGTGCTCTGGTTGGCTAATGTAAATGTTTAGTCAAAGTCATGGTAAAGTAGCTGCACAAACTGTTGGGCCCTCAGACACAGGGAACAGGGAGCAGAACGTTATCAGGTGTAGAAATAGGTGGATTTTAGAGTGGGTTTAGAGTCAAGCTAGGTGGAGCACGAAGCCTTGCAGAGCGGCACCGTCTGCTGCTCCCTCCTACCCGGACACAGCAAAGACCCTTCTCCTTGGAAGCGTTTTAGCTGGCAGCCAACTAAGGCAGGAGTTGCTCTCCTCCCCTCTTAAGTAACAGTTTGAAAGGTGGAGGCTGAGGCTGGCAGGGAGCCCTCAGGGGAGTTTGAAGCTTCCCCGGGTTCTGCCCTGCAGAGTCCCACATGCGAAGCCTGTTGCTAGAAACCAAAACCTGAGCCGTGTGTTGTGGGTTTGGGGATCATCCCACACGTCCTGGCCCTCTGCCAGAGCTGCACAGGATTTAGGTGCAAAGGTTATCTTTAAAAGACATTCTAAACCGCCCTCATTTCACAGTAAAATCACTGCAATTGGAGGGTCGGTGATGTAATGCTTATATAAGGGTATAATGTGTTTTATGATGGGTTAAAAACTTCTGTTGTGTTCATCTGGGAGCTACAGATGGTCTCAAAGCACGCTGTTTTAAATCCTAGGTTAAAATCCTGGTGCTGTGGATGTCAATGGCAGCTTTGACTTCCAGCCAGCCAGTATTCCCACGTGATCCTGGTGGTTGACCACGGTCAGCTGAATGGCTTGTTTGATTTTGCTTAGCCAGCCAGAGCCCAGAGGGGTAAAACTGGAAATACCTGCAGGTTCTTTCTTTCTTTCTTTCTTCCTTCCTTCTAGCACACGATGCCCCATTCTAGTGTTACAATTGGACATGAATGTGTGAATATGTATTTAAACATTTAATTGTAAATCTTTGTTGTGATGTTTACAGCCTAAGCTAGGAAGATGATGTTTGTCATTTTTACAGTGCCTCAAAAATGATTTCTATATCCATAGTTGTGAAGAGCTTTAAGGTTTGTTTTCTCTTTCCCTGTGTGTGTGCAAGGGGGTGCAGGGGAATGCGATGTTCTCTGAGAATGACACAAGTACCAAAAACAACCCAAAGCCTTCGACGTGCTCTCCCCATCGCAGCCTGGGACTGATGGGGCCAGGGGAATGGGTATGACCCGGCCTGTGCCCATGTTCATAGTGATGCCAGGTTCAGTGTTACTGTGTGGCTGGAGCTTACCCACATTGATTGGAGTTTGGGAGGTGTTAAATCAACAGTGATGCTGAGGAAGGGATGCCTCGTTCCTAACTGATTGGCTGGCACAAGTAACTGAGGAGCAAATGGTTGAAAACAATGTATTAAAGCCCAGGTGAGGTATCACAATAAACACATGTTGCTTTCTCGAGGCCTTAATGAACACAACGAACCTGCACAGGCCTTAATGAACGAAGATTCACGTCGGTGTGAAAGCATTGCAGGGCACAGCACATGGAACGTTGATAATATAACTGTTAAACGGATCTTTTCCCGGGATGTAAACCCAAGTCGGAGCAATCCCACTGTCAGCTCTAGTTCCTTGTTAACTCCTACATGGAGTGCACAACAGTTCTTGGTCAGGAAATGGTCTGTGTTGTGCCAGGTGAATTGAACCACACGGGTCCCGTGCCCTCGGGTGTTGAGCTGTAGTTTATTTCAGCCTGTTGAACAAAAGCAGAGGGGATGAGGGGTTGGTACTGAAGCGACTTCCTCCTTCCCTCCGAGCCCATAGCGCTGTCCCTGAGGATACGGTCCAGCTCCTCCAGGAGCAGGGCTGGGCTCTGCAGAAAGAGCCATGGAACCAGTGCCCACCAACACATGGTGTTTGCACATCAGGAGCATCCGCCTGCTCTGCGGGGCTCGTCAGGACACTGGCAAGCGTTTCAAGTGAGTGAAAGCCTTGCTATAATCCTATTTTCCTATCTCCAATACAGCTGGTGTAAATAAGTCCCATTTAACCCATGGACGGACGAGCTCCTCCTGCTTCCCCTCCCCGCACCGTGTGGTTTGCCCCCCCCAGTCCACGCTGGGAGCTTTTGTTTTGTTCTTAACTAAACCGATCACATTGATCGGGGCCGGTAGCCAAATGTAGTGTGTCTGGTGTGGATTTGAAGAGATGCTATCCCTTTTTCAGTCGTTCAGGTGGATGTGGGATGGGGTTAGTACCTGTTGTGCACTGCTTCACTGCTGTCTTCTGCATCCCTGATCCCAGACTTGGTACCTCTGCCGGGTTCCTCTAACCCGGGCTCTGATTTGGATGAACAGTTAAAACGCCCCGTGTCCCGTTCTTCCACTGCCCTCACGTTCTGCTGTTGACTTTCAGGTGAAGGAGATGTTTTCAGGTATTTGGGATTTAACCGTGCAGTATTTCGTTAAGCTTGCTCAATCTGAAACTTCCAAGTCCTCGAAAATTCCTTGCGCTGGTGTAAGGTCTCATTGGCCTCTCCACTTGCAGAAAGGGGGAAATGAGATGATGGAGCTTCTGTGTGCTGGTTTCACCTCCAAATACAGCAGGTACCAGAAAGGTGATGTCTGCAGATGCTGCAGCACGCGTTGATGCAGCGTGGACGTGCAGGAGCAGGTGGGTGTTGGCTGATGATGGGCAGCTTGTCACTTTCCTGGCTCTTTCTTGCCTTGAATCCCATAAGGAGTTCCACAGGTGAGTGGTGCTTCACTGGGAGCTGGTCAGAGCCCATTGCCTGGGATGGGGCACACAGTGCGCTGAGGGCTGCAAGCACCCACCGCAGGCACAGGGCATTCCAGTTCCCCAAGGGGTGGATCTGTCCATGCAGCCCCTTGGGTGCAAAACCTCTTTCATCATCTCCCACGTCATTTCATGCAGGCAACAGTGGAAATAGGCACCTGTCGTTTAAGTTGGCATCGAACATCGGAATTCATTTTGAGTTCAAGGGTAAACTTCTCACTGCCTTTGCAGAAAGACAAGGAAAAAGGGATACTCTCTCTTTAGAAAAGCTTTACACATTATATTTTAGGACGCTTGTATAGAGGGTAATCTACCTTGAATTCCCCACCCAGCTTTTGCTTCTGTTGTGCTTTCTCTTGTTTTCTCTTTATTTTTGATAGACCTGGAATGCAGTTGAGCTTGGTATTAATTAAATTCTAAATATGTGAGCATATTGGCAAAACTGCACAGATGTAATGATATTCCAATAGCAATTGTACTGCACAAGTCAGTGATTGTAAAGTATTCTGTAACAAGCAATGTTTGTCTCCTATTTTTTGATACCTCTTACACTTATGTCTTTTAGAAAGACAGTGCCTCTGTATGCTTTTTGTATTTTTACTGAGTGATTGTAAATATTTGTTATATTTTTGGTTAAGAGAATGTTTAAAAGTACTGTTTATTATCCAATCTATTAATATGTTGGAATCAATAAACAACCTACATATAGCAATTGCTTTCAGCGGGGCTTTTCTGGCAGCCATCAGAGAACGGGAGCTGGGCAGAGCCTGGTGGGAAGGTCGCTCATCCCAGGCTCAATGTGGAGCAGCCAGTGAGCAGTGTCACTGGATGAGGTGCTGGATCGGGACAGAGAAGGGCAACGGAGCACAGGTGTGATGGGGAACGGCTGAGGGACCGGGGGGGTTCAGTCTGCAGAAGAGAAGGCTCAGGGGGGACCTTATTGGTACCTAAAAGGTCTTTTCCAGCCCAGCTGATTCTATGATCCTGTGTTTGTCCTTACAGTGAACGAGGCTTGGGTCTCCCCCATCTCAGCTTGCACCATGGGGGGGAGCAGCTGCGAGAGCATCTCATGGACACCCATGGGTGATACATCCCTGACAGTGTCTGAGCTGCCACCGTGTAGGGAAGAGGTGCTTGCCGCAGCTGCAGCAGTGGCCGCTGGGCTCCAAAAGCATTGTCAGAGCAGGAGCTGCCCAGGCTTTGAGTTTGGTGTTCGCTCTGCTGGGATGCTGGGGAGAGGGGAAGGCAGCAGTTAGCTTGGGGCACCGTTCACTCTAGGTTTGGGTAGCGGCATTAGGAGGGGAGCGAGGAAGGAGCCATCGCTGTGGCCTTTTGAGCCTGTAAACCCTGCAGCTGCTTGCTCTTTGCTTCCCCAGTGCAAGTGGTGGTTTCTCCTCTCCCTATACAGCCCCTTTCCCTGCCTTGTACGTGTGGATGCGGCTGGATGCGCTGCCAGCTCGGATGGGAGATGAGCCTCATCTCCTTCACCCCTTATTTCCCCCTGCTTTGTTCTCGGGGATCTTTGGTTTCAGGCAGTTTTTGGGTGTGTTTTTTAGATACTTAACCTAAAAATGACCGTTCTCCTTGAACAAGGAGCATTAAAAGGAGCTGCCACAAGAGGGCACCATTGCCCATGGTTTTACCAGCGCCCGTGCAACCCGCCCGTGCAGGGGCCGGAGCAGGCTGGTCCCTGCGATGCTCAGCCGGGGCCCAGCACCCTGCGGGTAACAGTGGGGACATCTCGGGTTTACCCATAGCTCTCCTGTGCCCTTTGGCTATGGATGTGTGGGGACAAGGCGGCTCCTGAAGCCATGAGGTGCAGGAGGATGTGGGGTCACAGCAGGTCCCTTTGCAGTTAGAGCTTTCCAAGCCTGCCCAGGTGCCTGTTCCAGACTTCCTCCTTGCTGGTCTGGATGATTTTCATCCCACCCAATAGGAGCCATGCTCTTCTCTGCACTCTGTTCTATGACCCCCATCTGTCTCCAGGCCCTTTTGTGGGGTTGTAAAGCTTTTCTTCCTCCAGGTCTGGAAGGAAAAGCATCGCCCAGCCTTGGTTCAGGAGGAGCACTTGGAGCCCGGGGTGTTTTCACTGCGAGCTTTGAGGCTGTTGGTATCAGCTCGTGAGGTTTGTCCCTGAATCGGCAGCACTTTCAGCTTTCCTGAAGCTCCAGGTGCCGGGGGCACGAGCTGATGTGAACTGATGATGCTCGCAGGGGGATGTGTCAGCAGCTCATGTGGCTGTGAAGGAAACCTTGACAACGCCAACTATAAAGAGTGTTCCTAACAGAAAGATGGGAAGAAAATGAAGATCTGGGTTCATTCAACCTTCTCCTGCCTTTGCTGGGCTGCTGGATCCTGGCACCGACCTCCCATAGCCCCTTCAACCTAGAAGCAAACACAGGAAGAACCAGGTTCTTTGTACAGGATGAGCAGTAAATGGGCTCCACAAACATCTCCATTCATTCCCCTGTTGTTGTCAGACAAGGAGAGTAATTACCAGTGTGTCAGTGCTGCGAGTCAATGCGGGCTTGGGAGACATGAAGGGAAGTGGTAATCACTGCATTTCCAATGTAGATGTAGTTGCGTTTAGCACTTATGAGCAGCAATAACAATGAAGGCTGTAATTGTATCTGCAATTCCAACCCTCGCAACGTAATTTTATATACTCCAACATCTGGTTTAGGATCAGAGCTGACAGTGTCAGATAATTGGCTTCCTTTTTCAGGCCTCTTGGTTAGGCACCATCAAGTTTATAATAAATTCAAACTCAGTTATTAGTACACACGGCTTGTGTTGAACAGCAAAGTCCTGGGCATGGTGAGTGGGTTTGGAGCAGCACAAGTCCACCTCGCTGCTCAGCAGGATGCTGCCACATGGCAAAACTCATGCCCATGGCAGGGGGTTGGAACCGGTTGAGCTTTAAGGTCCCTTCCAACACAACCCAGGCTGGGATTTGATGCTCCTAATGAAGGTCTCGCGCTGGGCTCCAGCGCTGGCTCTCTGGGCTGCTCCTGCAAGTGATGGAGGTTTGGGGGAGCAGCAGCACCCCAAGATTAGATGCCCACGGTGCCCTGCGCGTGCTGTATCAATTGTTTTGTCTGTGTTATTCCCCAGCCCGCACATGGTGAGATGCTGAGAACTCCTCTTGCTGTTGCAGCATTGTGCTAGGCAGGCTTCTGTGCCCTCTGCAGGCATCATGAAGTGTTTCATCTGGTCTTGTCAAACAAGGTAAGTGACTGCGGGGGCAAGACCTGCGGTGCACGTTAACCCAGGTGTGCCTGTGGTGCTGCTTTGGTTTGGGGTTGGCTCTGCATTGGAAGGGAGCTGGGCGCTGGGTGGGTTGGCTCCATTCCCCCGGGCAGCAGGATTCCATGCAAAGAGCATCCATAGCATGCTGGAGTTTTTCAATGAGCAGATGATGTGCGGCCAGTTTGACTTCTTCAGATCAATGATTCAGTGTTCAGTGACAGGCAGCTGAAAACAGCATTAAGGCCAACACAGTTCTGCTTGTTGCAAGGGGATCGAAGAAACACCGGAGGCTCAATTGCTGGGCTCCACCACTGCATCAGTGCTGTGAGTGTGAATATTAAGTGCTGCGGGAGAGCAAGGCCGTAGGTGGACGTGGCCTCTTTGACAGGTGAAGATGAAGCTCCACACTCTTGGAATTGCCGACTGCTGGGGGATGGACCGATGGGACCTGCAGTGCTGTACCTGATCGCCACGCTCATCCATAATCCAGACTGCAGGAGAGAGGATGCAAAGCCAGTTCCAACAAAATCAGGAGGATTCTAATCTTCACCCTGTGTTTTCTGTTGGTTTCGGGCATCTATTGCCTCTTCTTGCAGAAAAGCAGCCCATCCTGAATGCTCTGAGGGTGGCTTTGCTCCAGATACATTCCAGGTTAAGCAGCAGCGAGTAAGAGGCAGATATGCCAAGATGTTTGATTTCGTTGTCTCAGGGTGGGTGATAAGACAATAAACAGCACAGCAAAAGGAGAAAGCCTTTCCCATTGCTTGTGCTGTGCTGTGGCTTGATGGGGATTTTGGGATTGGGAGCAGTAACACTAAACTGACATGGCTTTGGCATCAAAACTGGCCAGTCTCATGGGAGGCACGAGGCTGATCACTGAGGCTCTGGTGTCGGAGGAGTTTCCCAGGGCAACACTTGAGTCTCTCCATGGAATCAGTGTCAGATTCCAAGGCAAATGAATGTCCGGTCTTTGGGGACATGCAGTGGATTTCCAGAGTATGCTTGGTCTTGGTACCTGCCTGTGTTAGTCTTTCAGACCAGAAGGGCTGAATTGCCTTAAGGATGCAGATAAACAGCGACAGGGATGCAGAAATCCCATCGAAATCCAAGTCACATCTGAAGATGGGAATTGAGGTCCCTAAATCCACTTCCATGTGTTACCCTGCTCTTAAAATACTATTTGAAAGCAGGAATTTCTTCAAGACAAGCAGGGAACAGCACATAGAGCCTGAGTGCTGCAATGAGCTTTGTGGGCAGCATCAGCTACTGCCTGCAAAAAGGCTGCCTGGACCGAAGGGGCAGAGACCTGCAGTGAACTGGTGCTGGGCTAAACTGACATTACTGCTCATTCCCTGCTGCTGGCTGGCAGTGGTCGTATGGATGAGAGCTGTAAATGGGAGACCTGAAAGTGAGGGAGGACCTCTGTTGCTAGTTAGAGTTGCTTTTCTATTCCTAGAGAAATAAGCCCTAGATAGAGAATGCAATCCTTTTACATTGCAATATCTTCTGTGAGCTGCAGGGAATTTGCTTGCCTTATGGACAGGATCTGCAGTAAGCTCCTTTTCCTTTTAGGCTGATGATATTTGCCACACATCAGAACAGTATTTGATCTCTGTCTGGGGTTTTTTCATCCCCAAAAGACCCACCTCTTCCATCCGTGTTCATGAGATGCAAACGCAGGGGGAGCCGAGCAAAAAGAGGCTGTGGCACAAAGTTTGTGTAGGGCTTACAGGGGAGTTGTTGATGATTCGATTCCAGAGCATGCCTTTAATCCAGTGGAGCTGCTCTCTTCTCAAAGGTGTTTAAAACCCACCAACCTCAGGCGTGTTCTAGCCAGAAGACAAGCAGCGCAATGCCTAAAATGCAGTTGGGTTTCCTCTCTCCCCGTTTGCTCTTTAGTCCTTCTGATTTCTGTTAAGAGCTAGGGGCGGGTTTGAAGCTTCAAATTGTTGCCTTTGGGAAGCGAATGCCTGGGGAGGGATTTTAATATTGCTATTCCTAAAGCTGGGAATTGCAGGTTAAGGGAGAAAATCAGGCGTTGGGTAGGGCTGGCAGCTGACAGTCATTACAGATGGAGAAGCCTGGTGTCGGTTGTGATAGGGTTTAGTGTGGTTAGCAGTAATAAACCCAGCACAATATCATTAGAGTCTTTATAGGGAAAGCATTTCTGAAGCTGCTCTATAGCCCTGTGATGTCTGTGCAAACACTGCTGCTCACCTTTAAAGCTTGAAGCCAACCCAGGATGATTGCTAAGCTAGTCCTGATGTCTCCAAGGGCAGAGGAGGCTCCCCCAAGGAGCTTATCTGTGTAAAAGGAGAAAGAAAACACCCCACCAAGAAGCCAAACTAACCCTGATGCCTGAAGAAACAACATAACAAAAGCTGCATGAAAAGGAGGGAGCTTTGCATAGCTAAATTGTGAAGGGAAGTGTCTTTTTTTCCCCATGGGAGATGCATATTTCCATGAGCTCAGCGGTTGAAATGCCTCTATCAAATGCGTGTTGACTTTTGTCCTTCAATTCTTTTGTCTTTAAGCTCTATCTATATGTATATCTCTATAATTCAATACATATTTATCTGTTTATGTTCTTGGGGCTTTTCAATAGGTGTCATCTGCCTTTGAACAGAGATTTTCCTTGGTGGTGCCTCTCCATCAGCGCCGTTAGCAGCCTTTGCTGACTAATCAAGATGTAGCTGCGTCCCTCTCTTGTAGCTGGAGGGTATTTCTGCAGCTCTGTAGGGTTTTGTCATTCATTTGGATGCTTTGCCCGTGTGTTGTGCACCTGTACAATGTCAAATACATATTGCCCACAGCAGCATTTAATAGACTTCCTGATGTCGATGTGAAGTCAATAACTCAGGATCTTAATTGCAGGCCATGGCTAGATGCTGGCTCACCTATGATTCTTTTCTGTGTCAAATCACTCCTGATCTTTAGTTTTCCCTATGACCCTAGGAAACAAGAAATAACGCTGTGAAATGCAGTGCTGTGGAGTAATGTTCATTGGTGTGGAGAGAGAGCTCCAAAGGATGTCCTTTTCTCAGTACAATAAACACTTCCCAAGTCGTTCCAATAAGTCAGGTTTGTGGACTAGAAGGGAAGGTGCTTGAAGAGTCTCATTTGTGAGACCAGAAAGGAAAAGGTGAGTATAGACAAAACTATTGATGAAAAGGCACACTCTTTAGGAGGTGAATGCAGGATGTCCCAACAGAGTGTGTTGCACTTCAGCGGTATAACCTTTTAATGCAGTTATTATTGAGCTACTACTACCCTTCATCAGTCAGCAAGTGAAAGTCGAGCTGAGGCTCAAATTCTCCCCCCTGATTTTCACCCCGGGCAATTTGCCTGAAAATCAGCAGTTTTACATCCCTCAAAGGCAGTTTCTTGGTGTGGAAGGAGCAAGGAGCTGGGACTCACTCGGGGGTGGATGCTAAATGCCCTTCTGCTGGCTGAATGCTCAGTTGCTGCTAATACCAGAAAGATTACAGAGCACTCAGATGGATTAATGGAGGTATATAGGATACAGGGAGAGAGGGAGAGGAAAAAAGGTTGGGCTGTATTTAATTACAAGTTGGTTGGGCTGAAAACACTTGTAAATCAGAGGTTAGCCTTTCCAGGCTGCTCAGGTGCTGGTGGCATTTGCCCCTGTTGCTTTATAGGTGGAATCTCTGTGAGATTCCAGGGAAAACATTGGGTATCCCATCATTGCAGTGCTTTTCAGGGACACAGTTTTTCAGTTTATATATAAGGTATATATATTTATATATATATATAAGGTATAAGTATGTATATATTTCAGTTTATATATAAGGTATAAGTATGGATGCAGCTAGGCAGGGTGGCAAGAGTGAAAAGCAGAGCCCTGACCTCGAGGGTAAATGTTCTTTCCTTTGCAGATGTGCTGAATCCCAGAATTATTTTAGGAATGTTTTAGGGCTGGTTTTAGGATTATGGGTTTAGAATTTTAGGAATGGTTTTAGAATTATTTTAGGAATGGTTTTAAGGAAAATGAAGACTTCGAGACAGCAACAGCCAGACCCAAATCCAGCTGCTGAGGTGGGAGGTGGGCTTTGGACATCTCGCCACCCAGCCAGGAGGCTGGCAGAGCCCGGTAGCCCAAAAGATGGCACTATTATTCTATTTCACTGTAAAGCAAATTCCCTTTCCTCCCAGACTCATTCACTATTGAGCCTCTCTCTCAAAAAACATAATTTTTCCAAGGCTTTACATACAGTAAAGTCCATTATTGTGAAGGCCAAATTGCTGCCAAAAAAGCCTTCAGCTAAAAAATATATATCTATAAACTAATAACACATCATTCTGATGAAAAAGAGCACGCAGGGAAGGAGTTTTTCTCAATTATTAATGGCCAATGTTGGTTATATTGTTGTGTTTAGTCCAAGAAGCCTTGATGGAGAGAGGCAGCTTCTCAATATGAATGGCACTTCAGCTGGCTTTTATATACCTTACAAAGAAAAGCCGTGGAATGCTTAACCCCTTGCTAATACTAAGGAAGGGAAGCTGCATGCCTTGAGGATGGGATCAGACATGGATGCTGCCATTCTTGGGAAGAGGAAAGTAAAGCACGGGGTGCATTTAGGGTGCTCCTGGGTGTGAGCATCCCCATGTAGTCCTGTGAGCCTTTAACATAGAGAAATTCATATATAAGCCAAGACAGATCTCAGGGTTTGCTGCAGGGAGAAGGCTCCTGACCCTCTGGTGGCTGTAAAAGGTTTCTTCCTTTCTGGAAAGGGCAAATATCTTCCCTGGAGCTGGGTACCTGTCCCATGGCACCTCGTCTCTGGTTGTGCATCTCTGAGCCTGATGAATTATTTAGGGTCAGAATATGATTTAAACACTCGATCACAGTGGGTTATGGTTGTCTTTGATAGTACATTTTGTCTGCCTTTTGCCTTCCCATGGAAACAGCCAAGGCGCAGTGTCTGTCCAGAGCAGGACCCCCCTTGAGTGTTTGTGTGGGGTGAACCCCTGGAAATGAGCTTCCTCTTGAAGGTCATTTTACGAATGAGATGAGCAATGCTTTTTGCATATATTGATGTGTTTCTTCTATCCCCCAGACTGCCATTAACTGGAATATTGCATTTTATAGCAGCTTATTGCCAGCTCTAACCCTACCCAGAAGCCTTGTCGTGCTGCCGGAGGGTTACCCTGTCCTTTGGAGACCAGCAATGGTTCTATAAAGGCTTCCCAGTTCCCCACCACTGCTCATCCCATCATTCTGCTCCCATGTGGCTCAATACTTCAGACCAAGCGCAGTGCTGAGCACACAGACCTCTGCAGCTTTAGTTATGTATGCATTGGTGGAGGACTGGGATGCTCTGCTTGAGTGGGGGTTTGGAGAAGCTGTGACACACCGTGGGTTTCCCCCAGCCTGGCTGTTCTGGCCTTGCTGTGGGGCTGAGACATCCCCCCTGCCCCAGCAGCTGCCTGCGATAACCAACAGCAGTATTTCTGTCCAGTGTAAAGTCTCTATAACTGCCTGGGGCAACCCAAGAAATGAACATTTAAAGCCAAAGGGAGCAGAGACACCAGCCTGAGTGCTCTAAAGGTGCTCCTCATCCTCAGTGAGCTCACTTAGCCCCATTGCTTAACTGGAGGTGATAAAGCTGTGTTTTCTTGATGTGGCAATGTCTGTATTGCAGCTTATGAAATGGGTTGAAAAGCTCAAGAATTGCTGATGAAAGACCCCAGCAAAGACGAGGGGATGAGAACAAAGTTTATTTCATTAAGAACATGCAGGAATAAAGGAATGGAGCTTTTCAGACCAGCCTCGTTAGGAACTCGGCAAATGGGGGCCATTATGGTTTATTAAATATCATTACGCCAAGGACAAAAACGCTTCCTGCAGGATGCTCGCAATGATGACAAAACATGAAAGCAAAGAGGAACTGTTTTCCCACTTAAATGCTGCCCTTTCACGTGCCCTGCGATCTCTTGATTTTTAAAGCTGAGGCTATTTATTTAGCCATAAATCTGGAACAGAGCTGTCTGCCTTTAGCACCCACGTCTGAACACACGAGCCAAAGACCTCGAGTGGTTTAATAACTTCAGGCAAACACAGCCAGCGAGAATGTTTTCCAGGAGTCTATTTGTGGGGAAGAGGCTCACACACGGACTTCTCTTGGTTGTTTTGAAAGCCAGTTTGCAGTGGTGCTTGTGCAAGTGCACACATATTGATTCGATTAATGAAAATTAAGCAGGTACAGATTAGCCTCGGTGGAGGCTGCTGGGCAGCCAAGGGGAAGGTTAATCACACTTAGCATTTCTACAGCTTCCATGCTCAGGATTCCCCTCACATCGCTGTGGAGTGCCAGGCCCCTGATTGGGATGCAGGGCTCCTGCTGTCTCTAGACTGTGGCACACATTGCGAGGGAGATAAAACAGAAATAAAGATCTCTGGGCCAGCTGATTGGGATGCAAACTTGGAGCCATTTGGCACCAGCCCTGGGCTTAGGCACAGACTGGTTGTCAACAGTCAGAAAAGGGAGATGGGGTTGGGTTGGAGATGTGGATGTTTCCTAAGAGCAAATCTGAGATCACAAGGCTGTTTGTGGGCAGGAAGAGCAGGGAACGAACCCGGTGGGAAATAGATGAGATGCTGCTTAGTCTGTTCTCAGTGGCTGGGCTGAGAACTGGCATCCTCAAGCATGAAATCTGAATTAGATTAAGGGAAAAAAACCCACTTTTCTTAGGACAAGCCTGTGCTGCAGCATAAGTGCAAAGTGGGTGCCCTGAGCTAACAGGGAATGTGCCCCCCTGGCTGGGGTAGCACAGGCTGACCCATGCCCATGTGCTACCCCTGGTTTTGTTGCCCAGCCTCACCTTCTCCTAAGCTGCATTTATATTCCATGGGTATTTCATTATTTTCAGCTGGTTTTGATTGCCAGCCCCCCACCCAGGTGCTGAAGGCAGGTGAGGGTTTAAGGATGTTGCAGCACAGACTCCAACCCAATGGGACCATGCATCAGTAGTGAGTATTGTTATGGTTATCATACAAGTAAATAGTCCCTGCCAAAGACCTGGACAGCCTTTTCTCAGAGTTCATGGAACCACAGACTGGTTGGAAGGGACCTTAAAGACCATCTTAGACTTGTTAAAAGCTATCTGCGTGTCTGCAGATGAAGTGAAATGAGTGAGTCCCAGTCTGGTCAAGAGATCAACATGCTCCCAGCCCACAGAACCCATTATAGTACCCACTGCAGCTGACAGCCCACATATGCAGTATGCACCTTAAAGGGTTTCCATTTGGCAATGGTAGTAGCCTCTGAGGGCATCTCCTATAGAGATGCTGAAGCTCAAGGGCTCTACTGGCTCCATGCTCATGTTTTTCCATTTTGTCCCCAGGCCACATAGCTGAAGGACCAGCTCCAATGTATGGATGTACCGACTGTGCCAAGCACCCAGGAGCACAGCCGTGAATGGGTTTGGACTATCTGTGCTGGAATGTGATGGAGATGTCAGCTGTGCTCCCGGCTCTCACAAAGCCCAAATTACTTCTTCAGAGGCTCCCATCCATCCATTTCAAATCCCACGTGGAGCCCATCTTCATTTTCAGGTACCTAAATACTTCTGCAAATCTCCCTTTTAGCCCTTTGTGAGCTGCGGGCTGGTCTGGCCCATCCAACTGCAGATAAAACAGAAGTTTCTAGATCCGAGCAGTTTCTCAAATGAGAACAGGAATTTCTCAGACCTGTGATGAGGTCAGAATTGCTCATGTCAGGGAGAAAGTAATTTGTGGAGATTTGCAGACATATGTTTCTTAACTTATTTGGAAGGGCTTTTGTTGTAGTTGTTTTGTCATTTATGCTGGAGTGAGAGGCAGGAGAGGTTTCTATCAACAGTAGCGCATTAAGCACGTTGGGAATTGTTTGGGTCAAATAATTCTGCCCTTTTGTAAAACGATGCTTTAGGAGTATTATCACACACCTTGGTTATATTAGCAATCTGTTTAGCCAGGTAACAGAGGCAATTGGAGCCTGCCAGTTTCTCAGGAAGACAGAGTGGAGAGTGTTTCCACGATCCTGCATATAAATGACTTATTTATTTTGATAAGATTTCACTGAAATCCGGAAGAGAGATTGGACATACAGCTGTAAAATACTTATCATCATGAAATATTGCCTGCCCACTTTCTGTGCTTTACGTGCTGCATTGTTGGTAACGCGTATCTAGACCGGGTGGCTTGGGCAGAAAGATAACTTATATCGGGGTGGCTCTGATCAGGTCAAATACTGCAACCCCTCAGTCCTGGGTAAGAAGGATGCTCGAGGGGAGGTGAGCTCTTGAGTGCTATAGCCTTGGTCCAGCATGGAATCCCAGATGTGTATAAGGGACCTTAAAGCTCCTTCAGCTCCAACCCCTGCCACGGGCAGGGACCCCTTCCACTAGAGCAGCTTGCTCCAAGCCCCTGTGTCCAACCTGGCCTTGAACACTGCCAGGGATGGGGCAGCCACAGCTTCTCTGGGCACCCTGTGCCAGCGCCTCAGCACCCTCATTAGGAGCAGTGATTTGAGCCTTGACTTTCACTAGGGAGGAGGCTGCTTCTGCTCCACACCCCTGCTTTTGGGGCTCTGCACAATGTGTCCGTTAACAGAAGCAGAGCAGGCAGGTGTGTGTCAGACACCTTTCAGCCAGAGGAGGTATGGGCAGATATGATGGATGGGAATGCCTGCATGCAGGAGGGAAGACAAAGTGCTGGGAGGGAGAGCCACGACGTTGGGGTGCAAGGGCCTGGCCACCTCCTTATTTCTGCCTTTCTTTCTTATCCTGATCCGTGCTGCGATCGCTTTGCGCTTGAGGTGGGATCAGAGCTTGGCGCAGTCTCTGAGCTGCAGGGCTGGTTGTCCTCGCTCTGGGTTGTTCCCATCGCGGTGCCTCCACTTGGGTGACTGCCACAGTGATGCTGGGGGAGCTCTTCCCTTAAATTGTTACTGGGGATGCTGCTGGAAGCGATGCAAAACAGGTCATTAGGTTTGTCTTGGTTGAAAGAAAAATTAAAAAGAGAGAAAAAGAATGAAATAAACTCCCCAAGAATGAAAAATTGCTCAGAATATGCTGTCAAAACAGCAATGCTACAATGCTGCTTCTGCAGTTACAGAGCTCACGCACGCATGAGCGATGAGACTTTTACATATATGAGAAATGAGAAGGTCTTTTAAAACACACTTTAGTTTTACTTCGTAATTATGTGGATCCAGGATGATGCATCACGGAGATATCACTGTGCTGAAGTATGAAATTGTCTGAACATTTATTTTTATCCAGCAGCGGTGCCATGAGCAATACTTCAGAATATTCTGAATTGACTGGAATTATATCAGTCATATCTTTATAATAAAGATGGTAATTTATTCCGTAGATTCAGAAGGGTTTGATTTTTAATCTCTGAAGAGCTGAAGGGTCAAAAGATAAATTAGAGGAGCACAAGGCAGTGCTGAAAATCCAGGCTGTGGCAGTACTAATAGTGCTAATATGGTTTAGGGAACTGTTAAAAGGTGTAGTATGGAATGGAGAATTTGTACACCTGGAAAAAAAGGGATCAGGAAAGAAGTGACAGTGTGGAGGAATTAAGTAATACAATGGTAGTGATAAATGAAGGGTAAATATTGTTTTAAATGTCGTATTGGGAGCCTGAGCCATCATTTGGCATCACTACAGAGGCATCATCACTTTTTGCAGCCTTGTCCTAAGGCAAGCACAGCTTTTTCCCCGTTTATCCCTGAAGGGAAGGTAAAATGTCCCACACAAGGACTTGTAAGAGTTACTGTTTGCAAAGAACTTAAAATTCTTCATATGAAAGGTACTGAACAGTGTAAAAAGTATCATTATCCTGCATACCACTGTGTAAAAGCTGCAAATTGCCTTTTGTCTGGAGTGTAATGGGCTGTACCTACCGTTCACACTCGCTGACTGCTGAGACTCAACCTGAAGATCACTGGCCATAATAAACATAATTAATCCCAGAGAAGAGTTAGCCTGAATTTCTTGCATTTTATGCAGTGGCATCAAGATTTGACAGCCTTTCATGATGTTTTTCTTTTGTTACTGCCAGAAGCAGGCTTGAAAAGCTGAGATGTTTGACACTGCATGTTTGGGTTCCTTAAAGCAACCAACGCAGTCGGTCCTGGGCTGTGTGACTGGGACTCGATGCACTACATGCAAATTGACAGTGCCATGCACATAAGAAACCTCTGTTCTTCCTTTCATGGACTGTGTTTTGGTGGCTCATTGTGTCTGGGGCAAGCGCAGCACATTTGGACTCCCACAATAAGAAAGCAAGCACTATAAAATGTTAACCTAAATGAATTTCAGACTAACAAGAGATGGGTATGCCATGGAGAACCACAGCACTGCTTGTCCAGTTCTTAACAGGGAATCTGATAGTTTGAGAGACAAGCATGTAGGCTGGAAGCTTTTCTGGTTGTTTGGTAAAATTCAGCTGTTTCTCATGCTAGGGATGTGAAGCGTCTCTCTGCAGATACAGCCTCTTCCCACTCTCCTCCTCCTTGTCCCTCTGGAGATGCTCTCTTGCAGATGTCCAGTTTAGACCTGCTTCCCAAGGTCTTTCCTATCCTGTTACCTACCAGCCTGATAGCTCTTGCCATGTGCTTCTTTGCTTGTCCAACTTCACCAAGAGTGAGTTCAGGGATGGGGGACATCCAAGGGTGGTACCTCTGCCTCTTCCCTAGCCCCAGCACAGAGCACAGCAGAGCTGGGCTGCCCAATCCTTCACCCCAACCCTCCTGACCCCATGTTCTCCGGTTATACCAATGCCAAAGTGGGCAGGTTTGATGCTAGTCCTCCCGCCAGTTGCCTCCTTGCATCTCAAGAGCAGTACAATAGACGTTCATGCTGGCTGTCCCCTTTGTGCCACGGCTAATGGAAGCCATGGGAAGACAAGGGTATCTCAAAAGCACAATTGCTTGCTGACAGTATTGGATTGCTTGGTAACCGTTTGCTTAGGGCAATTACCACTAATTATTTAACCGAATTGGAAAAGCGGAAAAATAATCTATAAAGGGTACTAGGGACACATTACTGTTGGGATAATGGGATTTTACAAGAGAGAGGGAAAAATACCCAGCTCTTAATGTGTCTGTGTAGATGTACAAAAAGAAATATGCTTTTCTTGCTACTTGTGATGGAAAAAACCTAAATACTGAACTGCCTTGTGTGGAGCATGGGATCAGGTTTTGGCTGATACTTATTTATGGAGTAAGCTCTTCCTGATAATTTGGAAAGAACATGAAGTGCACCTAATTTTATTCCCCGGATACATACACGAGGTTCTGTCTAAGCTAAAATTAGCCGTGTTTTTTTTGTCTAGACCATCTGTAGATGTAATTTTATTTTGCAGAGTACATGCACACTCAATCGCAGCGTGTAATGACTTGAGCCTCTCAGCCCCTCCAAAGGGGCAGGAAGGAGAAATGCTCCCGTCTCAGAGCTGCGGATTGGATTTTCACTCCCTTTTGACCAGGGTTTGTGCTTTCTACCCCAGTTACCTACCTGCTAACCCGCAGTCAGGCTTATGTGGGATTGTGGCTTTATTTTATTGTCCCTGCACTTTTCATCTGTAAAAGTAACGTGATGAAACACAATTAGATCACACGGCTGCTGTGAGGATTATTAAATTAAAAGGGGGTTTGGACTTTCAGTTGAAAGAAAATCCAAGAATTGACCAGTATTAGTTCTGGGCTTTGCTCAAATTCTACAATTAATTATGATGGCAACTTTCTTCAGGCCAATGTTTGATCATATGCAGAGGCAAGAACAGAGATGGGTGAGCTGGCTGGAACTGATACACAGGTAGACTCCACAACTTGTTAAAGTTGTAAAGCAGTGTCGTGGTTTAAACCCAGTCAGGCAACTTGTTCACTCACTCCCAGTGAGTGGTGCCGAGCTGACAACAATCGAGGGCCATCCCCCCCACTGGGGCTCTCCCCTTCCCCGCTCCCGGAGGAACTGGGAGGAGGATCGGAAAAGTGCAACTCCTATGGGTTGAGACAAGAACAGTCCAGCAACCAATGTACAACACAAATCACCACTGCTACTATCAACTACAACAATGATAAGGGAAAATAACAAGGGAAGAGAATACGATACCACCGGCCAAGAAACGAGTCCCACCCGGAAGCCCCTGTCCTTCCGGGTAACTCCCAGTTACCCCCCACCCCGGTCATGACATGCTGTGGTATGGAATACCTCCCCGGCTAGCCCGGGTCAGGCGCCCTGTCCCTGCTTCCTCACGGCTTCCCCTCCTCCCTGGCAGACCATGAGCCTCACAAAGTCCTTGGTCAGGGTAAACATCACTTAGCAACAACCGAAAACATTGGCTTCACCAACACGGTTCCCAGGCTGGAAGTCAAAACACAGCTCTGCACCAGCTACCACAAAGGGAAAACATGACTGCTACTGCTGAACCCAGGACAAGCAGGTATGCTTTATTCGGCGCTGAGGCGCATGGGGGATTGCTCCTCCAAAGGCATGCGCACCTCAGCATTGTTCTCCTTCATATTTATCCTCTAAACTATTACATATTCATGAGGTTACGCAACATGCCTATACATATTCATGACCTATCCCCGCTTCATATTATAATGAGGTAAAAGGTCCTTGCTTGCGTAGTGTCTCCTGGTGGTTGTGGGCGAGGGTCTCAAGATGAAGTAAACGAGTCTTCCCTGAACTTCTCATCTCCAGTCGTTGTGCATGTTCCCTGGTGATTTAGTCACTGTCCAAACTGCAAAGCTGATTTCAGCTGGTTTAGGGGTCCAGAGAACAGGAGTTACTGTTCTTTCCTCTTGTCAATAGCCGTGGTCCTCCCACTCTGTTCCAGCAAGCACGATCGGTGTTGAGCACGCATTTGTTGAGTAAGCATAAGTAAGCAGTAACATTGTTAAGCAAGCAGCTTAACCCTAACCCCCCTGTACATCGGTTAACCCTTCGCATCAGAACACGTGCTGCATTTTGTGCCTCACATGACTGCATGGTGGGGTGAGACGTGTTCCTGATACACAGCCCTGTCGAGCCCCCGCTTGGGCTTTGGATGGGGCTCTCAGGGTGTGGCCAGAGCCTTTGGTCGCTGCTGGGCTGCTGGTCCCTACTCCTGTTCCCAGAACAGGGGGATGTTCTCCCATCGCCCCCTACTTCTCACCCCTGGGTACCCTGAGCCTTGCTTTGTGCTTCCTAACAGGTTTTTGCTGCCCAGCCGATGCCATTGCGGCACCCAGCAATGTGGTAACATGAGCTTGTGCCATTAGAGCAAACCATGGGTTACTGATCACATGCATTGTTTTCCTGGGTGTCATTCCAGCTACAGAGGAACTAAAACTGACTCCACTGTAAAAGGATTGATTTCTGCTTCTTTTGCTTTCGAAGTATGCCATATTCTAGCTGCTACCAGTTTGCTATTGGCACCAAACCTGTATTTATGCATTTGAGTAAACGATTGCTTGAACTGAGACTTGATTAATGCCTATGTCTTCTTCATGTTTTGTTACTTCAATTTCTTTAGTTGCTGGGGTTAAAACAGCAGTCCCTGGGCTGTAATGTGGCCTTGGAAGCACTGTGGGAGTTTATTACATAGAGAGACAGGAGGATCTAGGAAAGATAATATTTCATACTACTACTAATAATATTTATGATACTGATGGGATGTTTTCTGCTGAAAGGTAGTCTAATTACTCCCACAAGTTTGTTAACAAGCATTAATTATAGCTCTTTTTGTTATAATTAGAATCTCATACCAACAATTCGTATTTGTTGGAGTTCATTTGTTAGAACAAGAAAAATCTCCTGGTTTAGTCCTGTTGATAGTGAATGGGATTGAAGGCAGTGGATTGTAACGTGCACTGGAAATGGATCCTTCGGGGGGCTTTTGCCAAGGTAGAAAGTCCTGTCAGATGAGGTGTCTGTGGGCAACGCTCCCATTTGTAGCAGCCATTTGGCATGATGCTGGCCAAGCTTTGTTTACTGAGTGCTGCTTTAATGCAGTTCTATATCACAACTGCTGTGCCATCACTGCTGGAAGAAAAAACCTTAATAATGATGATAATCTTATACTTACCTACAAGTCTTCCATTCAAATGAAACCCCATTGTGTTGACTCAATATATAAGCTTTTCCACACAGTCTAACCTACAGAATTGCTCACAGATAACAAAATCTTCCTTAGTTGCATTCAGGTCATAATATTGTCCCATTAATCATCTGTGTGTCTTGTGCTTTGGATGGTGAATTGACCTGTGTCCCTGGAGCAAGAGCACAGCTTAATCTGCAGGGCAGAACTGGTAGAGGCACACACTTGGCTAGAGCAGGACGGTGGCACTGCTGCTGTTGCTGCCACAAGGGGTACCTCTTCTGTGGTTACTGGCTAAGTAAGACTGTGGGGTGATTGAAAAAGTCCTTGGTAGGGGGATTTAACAATGTAGATTTGATTTGTGATGCTGTTTCTACTCAGCATATTGCCAGAATGCTGCTACTTCTTCAGAATGTTATGTAAAACAACCACGTTACCAAGAGCAAGGAAACTGAAAAGTTAAAATACTGGGATTGGACTCGGCTCCCTGAGAGAGAGACTCTGAAATGCTTTTTATAACCTCCTGCTTCACTCTCTTCATATTGACTCACATCGTTATGCAAATGCCATAAATTGCAATAAAATCAATTAAAGTGCTATCAAGTCTCATAAAAATATGTACCCATTAGGTTGCTGCTGAGACAGTGTTTCTGCTCTGCTTGCTTATGGCTGAGGCAGAGGAGGAGCATGGCAGCTACTTGGAACTAGGAACAGGGGGTACCAGGCTTTCACAGCGCAGGATGCAGGATGACCAGCATCCTTCTCACACCCTTTGAGCTGGGAGCTGATCAGCTTGAGGGGGGATCTGTGTGGGAGCCCAAGGACAGGAAGGCAGCAGTGATTTCCAGCCCTGCTCAGAATCCAACAGTGCAGTCTAAGTAAATCATTAATATCAGTGTTTCCTGGAGAATTGCAGCCTGATTATGCTTAAGGCTTTATTCTGATCCCTTTTCTGTCGTATCTTTGTCTTAGAGAGCCCTGCCTAATTTGATAGGCTTTTATGTTTTGGTATTAGTTCCAGACTGGCTAAAGCAAACCCAAAAGGGGGCTCTGCAGGGTGCTGAGCAGTGTCTGGGCTATGCACTGGCTCAGGAAGATCTCCTTTAGCCAAAATCTTCATTGCCAGCTGGGGAAGGTTAACACCTTTTCCTGCAGACCACAAGGTTTACCTCGCAACGGCAGAAAAGTGATGCAGCAAATCACTGCAGCACGCTGCAGTGCAGAACTGGTGCCATTTTCCTGTGCAATTTAGATTTGCATGGACCTAGCTGGTACCTGAGCTCAAAGAGGTGCCTTGGCAGGCTCTCATCTTCAGTACTGCTGAAAGAAAGGGAGTCTGGGCTTGTCCTAGCAGTTTGAAAATATAGAGCTCATGGAACACTAGATGCCACCCAAAAAGGGGGGAAAAATTATATAAGGGGAGGTTTATGTAAAATCCATGTCTGCCCTTTACCTGAGAACTGAGTAATGTCATTCCGAGTGCTACTTTGAGGGAATGCTACTAGAACACAATTCAATGTAAATCTGCATTGCTGGATACAGCCTTGGCTTCTTTGGATTTAACAAGACCTTAATGTGAATGTCCGAGGCCTGACCTGTCTGAAGGGTAGTCTAGAAGAAAGTGCAATTGCACTATAAATAATTCACTTCGGTGCCTTGGCTACCATTCGCTGTAGCCCTTTTAATACCCCATAAACTCAAATGTACCATGCTATTTCTCTCCGTTTCAAACTGCTCTCCCAGGGACTGCAAATAGAATAGCACCATCAGACCATATGCTGTGGAGACCAGAGTGCGGATGAAATTGCAGCAGTCCTGACACGTGCTTGCTTTTCCTGCTTGTAAAGTTCACATGATGAAATTCAGCTCGTTCCTTTGTCTCTATGTAATATGCATCGGGAAAGTTTTAATGTCACAGCTCCTACATGGGGTGCAATGTCATCGGGACTCAGCGAGCAGAGCTTTCCCTGGGGCGTTTCGGTGAGCAAAGAGCATGTTAGTGCTTGTCCTTCCTCAGCAGCTGCCTAAGTGGGGAGGAAAGGAGCCAGTCCCACATGATGGGCAGCCGTCCTTGGCTGAATAACTTGTGCATGGTTAGGTCTGGAGTGCTGGCCTCACAGATCTGCCAGAAGTTTGGGGGAATGGTGAGTGCTGAGGGCTTCAGACAAAAGGTTTATCCCTGTTTAATGTATTGCCAGTGCCAGCACCCAGCCAAAACGGTCCTGTTGGGTGACAAAATTCTGGGGGTGTTAAACTGTGTTTTGTGTCATGGAAAGAGGAGGGAGAGCTCCAGCTCCAAGCTGGTGTTCGCACGAGCATCCCTCACCCATCTACCTTTGGATACGGTTAAAAATTGAAATGAGGTTCACCACCGCCCGTCTCTGCAGACCCCAAGAGCTCAGTTCTTTCCCTCCCTCCCTTCCCATGGGTTAGTCAATGTATTTCAGGTTTATACTGGTGTGAGAGGACTATCTGTCATCTTGAATTTGCTGATAAGAAACCCTAAATGAGTTTTTCCCAAGTTACGAAACACATGATAACCTCCAAGGCTTTTGTCCCATTTGGCAGCAAACCTGGAATCCCCACTCTGCCTTGTACAAGTCTCCAATAAGCAGTGCAAATTGGTCCGTTTATAACTCATTTTAGGGTCTAAATCTTCAGATGATATTGAAATGACTAGAGCTTCCTGGAAGGCAGCCAGGATTTGTCCTGCCTTTTCCTTGTTCCTCTGGAAGAAATCTATTTGCAGCACAAAAACTCAATTAGGGCAGCAAAAGTGAGCTAGAACCATGGGGAAGGAACTCTGCTTCTGTCTTCAAGTGCTTTGCAGGCAAGAGGTTGGGCTTGGGGTCTGGTGTAAAGAGCGTGTCTTGAAGGATGGATTTGTTATCAAGTCCCAACTCCTTTCTAGTGTGGCCTTGATATGTGGATAGACTCCACAACTTGTTAAAGTTGTAAAGTAGGTATGCTTTATTCAGCGCTGAGGCGCATGGGGGATAGCTCCTCCAAAGGCATGTGCGCCTCAGCATCGTTTCCCCTTTGCATTTATCCTCTAAAGTTATACATATGCATGAGGTTGCACAACACCCCTATACATATTCATGTCCTATCCCCGCTTTGTATTATAATGAGTTAAGAAGTCCTTTGCGCCTGCGCAGCGTCTCCTAGTGGTCGTGGGCGAGGGTCTCAAGATGAAGTAAACGACCTTTCCTGGAGCCTGAACTTTTCCCTTCCGGTCGTTACGCATGCTCCCTGGAGGCTTGGTCATTGTCTAAAGCACAGAGCCAGTTTCAGCCGGCCTAGGCATCCAAAGGATGGGAATCAAGTCACGGTCCCTACCTCTTAACAATAGCCACGTCCTTATACCTTGTTCTAGCATACACAGAGAGTACGATAAGTGTGAATGAGTAGCAACACTGTTAAGCAAGCAGCTTGGTCTACCCCCTTGTACATTGCAAGTATGATAAGCATGGGCAAGCAGTAACATTTAAGCAAGCAGCTTGACCTACCCCCCGTACATCAGTTAACCCTTCGCATCAGTCTGATACTCCTACTCCCATCATACAGCGACCTCTCTTCTTTTAGTATTTAAAAAGTCCTTGTTTTCCCAATTCCTCATGTTATTAATCCTTGCTAAAAAGAGGTGTGAGAGCACAGCTCCACACGTGTTGTCTGATGGCACATTCCTGGTTAGGTGAAGAGCCATTTCCCATGTCAGGGAGTTCCCAAACACAGCAGTGACTCAGTTTCTCTCATTTGGAATAATTTCAGTTTAAAGTTCCCCACTGCAGACTATTTTCCTCAGCTGATTTTCCAACCAGCCTGCCCCCCAAACCCTGGAAATCTCCCATTACACCCCCAAGTCCCTCTATTGCAACACATGCATTTAGTGCCATTCTCCCTTGAGTCATTAATTTGCCGTGGTTATTACTGCATAAACCCCTCTTTTCTTCACCACCATCTCCTTCTGCTTTGTTCTGCCCCTAATGGCAACCCAGCGTTTGTAAAGTAATTGCAGCTTCCGTGACCTGTGATGTGAGGAGAGGTGAGATGGCAGCAAGACTGAATGGAGCTAAGAGGATGAACTGGGCACTTAGACAGGAAAATGCTTCTGTTTTACAGACAACCAGGTAATCAGAAGGGATGTTAATGATAAAGCTGGGATTTGAACAGTCTTGGTGGGGGTGGATATGGAATATTAAGTCTTTCTGCTCTGCTCATTAGCTGTGCTGCAGGTTCAGGCTTGGTTCATAGAATCCCAGCCTGGTTTGGGTTGGAAGGGACCTTAAAGCTCCTCCAGCTCCAACCCCTGCCACGGGCAGGGAACCCTTCCACTAGAGCAGCTTGCTCCAAGCCCCTGTGTCCAACCTGGCCTTGAACACTGCCAGGGATGGGGCAGCCACAGCTTCTCTGGGTGGTTCTGCTACTGAGCTGGTCCCTGGCTACCATGGACATGACTGCCACCTCTGAGTGGTTGACTCCATTGATGCCTGTACCAGATTAGTTGCCTAATCTTTGGAGACTGATGCTATTTAAAGGAAAGCAAATCCTGGCATGGCTGACATCCCTGTAAGGGGCATATGCATTTTGAAAACACTCTCTCTTGATTCTGAAAACTGTATCACTTTTTATCCCTTTGCTTGCTTTACTGTGGCTTTCCTTTAAGTTTTGGGGTCAAAGAGGCCCCAAATGTCTCCCATCCCAGCATACATTCCTCCACTTCTGTGTCAGAAGCCGTGAATGTCGCATCCTTTTGTTGCAACATGATAAATCACTGCAGCCTCCTGACCATGGGGATGGTGGACGGCAGGATTAATATCCCATCATTGCTGGCTGCAGCAGGTTTTTGGCATGTTGAAAGAAGCGAGCTTTGTAATGGCTTTATGCCCCCTTGCTCATAAGCTTAACAGTAGCCACATGCTTAATAAATTTGCCTTCTTGAAGTGGGGCCTGCTGTAAGTGACTGAGAACTGGACTTTTCCAGGCTCTCTGCTTTCACCAACTCGTTCTCTAATGCTATGGAGTCATTTAAATGTCTCCAGTATGTAAGTTCACCCAAGTGTAAAATTGGGTATAATAAGGCTTGCTTATTTTACAGCTAAGGTTTAATTCAGTAATGTTTGTTGTGCGGTGTCAGACCTCGTCTAGCAAGTGTAATAGGAAAGGTGTTATGAATGGGCAGCACGGAGGACTGTCCATTAGCAAAGTCATTGTTATAAGTTAAAATCTGTCTGGAATGAAATCCAGAAATCAAACAGCAGCTGACAGACCCAGATAATTACCTTTCCTGTGAGACAGACCCTTCCAGGTAATGAGATGAAGGTGTTAGGAAGGGAGTCAGTGTGACAGAAGGACAAGTGTCTCTAACCCCCTGGAAGAAGCCTGCTTGGGTGGCGAGCCTTGCATGCCAAGTGCAACAGAGCCCTGTCCCACCACCCATCACCGTGTGCGGAGCACCTGCCTGGCCATTTGCTGTCTGCATCTATTCAGGTCAGTGGGGTAAAGCAGAAACAAGGCATTGGGATGGGAAACTGCTGCTCTGCACTCATCTGGACCATGAGAAATGCCAGTAAGAGTAATACACTTCTTTTAACTTAACTTTGTTGCTGAATAGCCCCTTGGAGCAGAGCACGTATTTTGTTTTAAGTGCACACATTTATCACCCTAACAGGTGATTTATAATATGATGCACATTCAAAGAATATGGGACGTGGTTTGTCCTGCCATAAAGATGTTTGAACCACTTGGTGTGAGTTGTAACAAAACCCAGAAACTGTAGTTGTTTAAATCTCAAGTATTTGATCAATTGGGTGGTCTGGAGGAGGTGCTCCCAGACAAAACCATCCTTCTGGTTCTGCTTTCCAAGGAATTCAATTGCTGTTTGCAATTACCGTGTATTACAGCCCTTCTTTTGAGGGTTAGATTTCATGCTTCCGCTACACAGCTCTTGTTTTCAGTGTCGGGAAGATGTGGCCCACTTCCCAAAAATGAAGGGCTTCCAAGGGTCTCAATTAAATCCTGACTTTTTAAAGAGTCTCCTCTGCTAAGGGTCACGTCCGACACTTTGCTTCCTCAGCCTTCATCAGTGGAGAGTTTTGCTGGGAAAGAACTGCAATGCTGACTGTGATAGTTCTTATTTTACCCTTAAAATTCCTCCTCCGTGTACTAATCTTCCCCTTGTGCACTGATATAAGCTGGTGATTGACTGCCTGGGATGCAGGGGAATATCTGGCACCCGGTTTTGTGCAGTGCTGTGATGGGGACGTTGAAAGCTGCTAGTGGGGGGCATGCTGCAGGGCTGGATTTGGCCAAGCCCAGCAGCTCCTGTACAAATGACCTTCATGCAAACCTCCCTCTCCTGCACAAGGCTGGGTGGGAAAAAAGATGGTAAATGGATAAGAAAACAACAGACTAAATACGCAGACAAAATAAGTTTAAATTCAGCCAAGGCTCAGATTTCAATCTGAGAGCACAAAGCATTGCATTGAATAAAGGGCAAGGTAAAGAATAGGTCTCTCTTTGCAAGCGTAGCACTCTGGATGTGGAAATAAGTGAGCAGCCCCTCCAAGCATGAGAGCAGGGCTGGGCCACCAGAGCTGTTCCCTTTGGTAGAACAAAGCAAGACATCTTAGGTGGACTGAGAATACAGGCACCAGCTCCCAGCACCCATGAGAGCTGCTCTGTGCCGGCTGCCCCATGGGGATGCTGCTGATGTTGCTCATGTTAAAACAAGGATGTCCAGCATTGCCCACAGACAGGGACTGAGCAGAGATGCCGAGACAGCACCATTCCCAAGAGATGGCTTAAAAATAGAGAGAATTCAAAGGTTATGGACCTCTCGAATAGGCTGAATAATATTACTGCCAAAGGGAGCAGCCATGGAGCTCTGACCAGTTTCAGGTTACGTCTGCCATAGCAACTGTTTACCAGTGCTGCTGCTTCCCATGTTTTCTCCTTCCTTATTTGTTTTGAATGCTGCTTAATGATCTTATTGTGCTGCTGGCTTTCCTCTATTACTATTCCTTTCCATACGGCCTCTGGGTTTTCTTTGTCCTTGCAAACGGTGTCCAAAAGCCCACACGTGCAACCCGCTCTGTCTGTGCTGCTCATCCCCTTTCCAGGGAGTGCTGCAGAGCCTTCAGCTGGACTCAGCACCGTGAGCTCTCCCCCCAGCCCAGCAGGGACCAGCAGTGCCTATGAACAGGTTGTCAGAGGTGAAACCCAAACTTTTATGCACTCTCTGTACGTGTTAATGAGCCTTGTGAAGCAAATGCTCACCCAAGTATATCAAGCCCCAGCTGTTCCCCCCAGGGAAGAGAACCAGGCAGAAACTGCACACTCTGCTGCAAGATTCTGTGGTTTGCTTGGGTTTTAAAGTATTGTCTTCCTTTTTTCCTTTAAATCCCCAACCTGCTCGCTGCCCCTCATCCGCCTCTGGAATTCTTTGTGTTTTTCAGAAGGCAAACACAGTTTTATGCAGAATACCCACTGCAGAGGCGTACTCCCCAGTCAGTGAACCAGTCCGTGAGTCTTTGCTGGGGTTTCCAGTAGAGAATCTCAGGTGTGTTTGTGGACGAATTCAGAGGTCTTTTCTCTCCCTTGATTTACTAGTGCTGACATAAGCACCAAGGCTGGCATTTCTGAAGTGATCACAGAGAGCACTTGGGGCCGTGCTGAAGGGCAAGGATAATATCTATTGCAGCAGGAGATGCATTCACTCGCTACCAGGCGCAGATGGCAAGTCCTAGGAAAAAGGCAAGACCAAAGGTAGAGGAACGGGGTTGAAACTAAAAGGGAAAAATCTCTCTTTTTTGAAGTCAATCACTGAGATGCTGAGGCTGAGCAACTTCTCTTAGTTATAAATACCTGCAAATGACATTAAAAGTCACATCGCAAGCACGACTGTTGGCAGCTGTCTTGGTGAATATCTGTTGCTTAAATTAAGATGGACATCTTTATTTGGGGTTGTGCTATGGGAAGGAGGTAAGGGTATGCACTTACGAGCCACCCATTAGTTTCACTGTTCAAACAAATAACTTTCATAATTCACTGTAATACTGAAGACAATAGGAAGCACTTTAGTTCTCAGAGGAAAAAAAGTTAGAGCTTTATATAACCAGGTTTTGGCATCACAAATGATCTACTATCATCGGTTACTTATTCATAGTTATGAATTGCCGTTGCTGTCATTTTTACATTGGATATTGCTATAAAGAGAGAAGAGGTGACATGTCTTTCCATTTTTGTTTTGTTTTAGTGGATCACAAGTCGTGATTTAAGTTCCTGCATTCAGGTTTATTTCTGTCTCCCAGTGGGATAATATAATCAGCAATACCTGCTATAGCTTTCATTTTAAGCGAGGCTGGATGAACTAACTCTCCTCTATGAAGTTAAATTAAATACAGATTTTGATGGTTCTGATTTCTTTAGTAGCGAATAGATATTGTTTAGTACTAGAATCAAAGATGAGAAATCCCAGTTACTTACTGTTCAAATTCTCAGACAATAAATTAAAGAATACCCTTTAAATGAGGTGAATTCTAATCTTTCTTCAGTGGATTAAGTGCCTCTGGACTAGTTGTAAGACTGAAAAGGGCACCTCACTCCTTCTCGGATGAAATCTCATGTAATAACTGACTGGGGATCACTGAATGGGCCTTAACACATCTTGAATGCATTTCATAGCCCATATGCTTAAAATTTGCTCGTGTAGCCATATGTTGAAGACTTCCCCAAATGCTCCTTTTTCTTATTTCGGGGTTGTTTTGGAATTCTAAGAAAATGACAGTCTAATGGTGTGACCCCAGCTCCTCCAGACTGTACCAAGCATATTGTAGCCAGTTACTCTGGGGCAACACATGGGAAGTGTAGGAGTGAACATTACGAGTAAAGACAAGCTTGGCAAGTCACTGCAAGGAGGAAAACGAAGACAAGTATTTGGGAGATGCTGTGACTATTGTCTTTTAAGCAAATCAAGGCTTCCTGCTTCTTTTCCTGTAGTGCAATTTGGTATGATACAGGGAGCCCATGAAAGGGGATTTTGGTCCGTTCATGGTAACAGCTCCGTATCAAGCCTTATGTAGTTGATGAAGAAGCCTTATGTATCTGATGAAGAAGCTGAGCAGTGTAGCTCCAACTCCCAGCGCCATCAGCTCTTGGCAATGGGAAATGCTCAGTGTTTTAAAATAGCTTCTTGGGCAGCCCCTGTCATGCCCAAAGCTGTTGTCACCTCAAGGTCTTCTTGCTTGGATGTTGGCTCATCTGCTGCGCAGTTTATCAGTGCAGAGATGTGCTGCTGTTTCTGCAGGCAGCTAACTTGTCATCAATCACTGCTCAGCATCAGTGGAGCAGAGGCCTTTTGACTTCCCTTTGGTGTCTGGGTTAGTGGAAGAGAGAAAGTGTTCCCATAGCCATAGCAGAGCCAGCTGTATGGGTTCAGGTTAATTTGCTTTATTCATCTTTTTCAAGCTTTTGTTTTTTGATGACTTTAACAAATCCTCATGCATATTTGCTCTCAACTCAATAAACAGAAAGGTGGGTGTTCTTTTCCACACTTGTGCTATCAGGATAACACTGCACATGTCCTGGAAAGACTTTTTACCCCATATAAAATCACTGAAGAAGTGAAAATGGAAATGCAGTGCTGCAGCCCATCCAACCAAAGACCTTCCTTTCTCTTTTCTTGGTAATATTTGTGCAAGAATTTTCATTCAGAAAAGAAATATCTTACCAGAAGGATATTATAATTGATAACCAAACTGTAATCTCTGTACAAAATGTTGTGGATCATCAGCATACAACCCTCTTCATATGCACATGGCTATGGTTTTATATCTTTAGTGCCTGCTCATGCCCTTGCATGTATTTAGTCTCTTCCTGTAGAAATAATTAGATTATGGGCCTCTTTTAAGGTTATCCCCTTCCTTTTGAATAAGGGAGACTTGCTGTGAAACTGCTGAATGATCAGTGGTTGCTTCCGAAGTGGCATCTGCTGATGAGCTGTGCTGGACTAACTGTAAGACAGTTGGATAAATAGGCAGTAGGAGCTCCAACACCTGTATGTGTTCACTGTGGGTATCAAGAGCAATAGTTAAAGCTGAATGAATAATGTATAATGGAAAGCATGTGGCTTTCTTCTCCATTTTCTGTACATTATATGCACACATCAGCTGGGAAATGCCATTTTCCTGATCTCTTTGTGCAAGTACTGAGCAACTTCCACTGAAACTGAAAGGCAGCAATCCAAAAGTGTACAAAGGAAATAATTTTCTGACCTCAAATATACTAGAATATGGAACACGGTGATATAAAGCACCTAATCCCCCTATCAGCACTGAGTCCTTAGTCTAAATGCTAAATGGGAATGCCGTGGTGTAGCATTTAGATGGGGGATTCAAACCTGATAGGGGGATTTGCCATCCGATACGGTAAAGAGAAATGACCAGTGTTATTAGATTTAACAGTAACAAAACTTTCTGGAAGGAGATTAAAAGCTCCTGCTTCTGCATTTAAACCAGCATTTCCCCCAGGTACAGGGCAAGAAAATGTGTGTCCCTGCAGGGCCATCCTTGCCACTACCACCACAGGTCAGCCCTGCTCGCATCCTCTTCACTGGCTACCTGTATCACTGAGCGTGGGGTGAGATGTTATGTGGCTGTGGGTCAGCTCAGGCAGCTTTCCGAGGTGGGAAAGGAGGGGCTGCTTGATGCTCAGTGTGAGTTTCAGATGTGTTTCCATCCGTATTTGCCTATGCAAAGATAGGATCTGCAGGTAGGTTCCAAAGGTTCATAGCAAGCGAGTGTAATGGGTTGTGAATAGAGATAAAGCTCCTTCATTTAAAAATTAAAATGTCATTACCTTATCTAGCTCTAAAGTATTTAAAGCAGGATAAAAATAAGATAAGACTTCTGCATTAAGCATATTCCCAATCACATTACAAGATCTTTATTTCTGGAACATAGTTAAAGACATAATAGCCAGCTAATGGCTTTGGTTTAAGTGGGACATCACCTGTGGGTTTAATACAGTGAGCAGTAAGTGGTTGAGTGCTCTGTGCTCCCTGTGCCCTCTGCTCTGACCCTTCTGAGCAAACTCTGTTTGTTTTCGTGTCTGTCTGGCGAAGGCAGGCTGAAGGCAATTTTTCAGCATTGATTCAGTACCATACGGACTTGACACATCCAGGCCTCCCATGTGTTAAACGTTTTGTTTTTTCCTGCCAGAAACAAAGTTAATGTCAAAATGCATCTTTTGATGCTCAGGCACGTTCCAAACACGCACCAGCAGCTGCCTGATACATCTGAACAAACACGGGCAATTCATTTATAGAGCTGTTAGCAGAAATGTTTGGGAAACATGTTTTACCTGTTGTTTCCTGTAGCAGAGAGAAGCTCTCCATGCCCTCCACTGCACTTCTCAGTCTTGGAAACCCCCCCAGGGCTGGTTGGCCCAGCTCCTGACTGTCCAATTTTGCAAAATTGAAAAGAAATCTACTTTTAAATCAAATCATTATTTCTAATGCCCTTCGGCAGTGCTCAGAGGCTGTGGGGGCTGTTCTGGAGGCTTCAAAAAGCCCAGAATCAAATTATCTTCCATTAACTCCGTTAACACCAGTCAAACCAGGTGAAGGACAGGTTTTATTGTCTGTTTAGGTTTTTATGCTATAAAGACACCGTTCAGAAGTCTCTAGCAAAGAACAGATTGTTTCAGCTTCTGCTAGCAGGTGCATATCTGTCATGTAAAGATGTGTCCCATGCTAAAGCTCTGCCCAGTGGCAGAGCAGGTCCCACTTGCTGAACCCAAGAGTCACTGCTGTGATGCGAAGGGTTAACTGATGTACGGGGGGGTAGGTCAAGCTGCTTGCTTAAGTGTTACTGCTTGCTCATGCTTATCGTACTTACAATGTACAAGGGGGTAAATCAAGCTGCTTGCTTAACAGTATCACTGCTTCTTCATGCTTATCGTACCCGCTGTGTATGATAGAACAAGGTAAAAGGATGTGGCTATTGTTAAGAGGTAGGGACTGTGACTTGATTCCCATCCTTTGGATGCCTAGGCCGGCTGAAATTGGCTCTGTGCTTTAGACAATGACCAAGCCTCCAGGGAGCATGTGTAACGACCGGAGGTGAAAAGTTCAGGCTTGAGGAAGACTCATTTACTTCATCTTGAGACCCTCGCCCACGACCACTAGGAGACGCTGCGCAGGCGCAAAGGACTTCTTAACTCATTATAATACAAAGCAGGGATAGGACATGAATATGTATAGGGGTGTTGTGCAACCTCATGCATATGTATAACTTCAGAGGATAAACATAAAGAGGAAACGGCACTGAGGTGCACATGCCTTTGCAGGAGCTATCCCCCATGCGCCTCAGCACTGAATAAAGCATACTTACTTTACAACTTTAACAAGTTGTGGAGTCTATCCATGCATCAGCTGGACACCTAAACTCTGTGCTGTTCACCCTCCTGAGAACAGGCTATGGGTCTGTGTGTCTTTGGAAATCAGGGTCCTAACCACAAAGGCTGAGAAACAGCAAGAGGAATTTGGATGGACTGAGAACAGAAGGCAAGGCAAGAAGCCTCCTTCCTGCCTGCTCTTACAATGGATGAGTAGCTGCAGGCTGGACGAGCTCAGTGCTGGGAACTGTTCTAAGTGTGCTCTGCTGACCTGAAGGCAATCTTTTTCTCAATCTCAGATCTGAGGGAAAAGCCTCTCCTCCAGTGGGAAAGGTTGTGCTGGGCATTATATAAAGGAATAAATATACATATTGTTATGCAGCTCCTGAGCAACACACAGAGTCTGAGTTAACATCCCCTGCAGACAGTAGCTTTGGTTTTACACCTTGGAGAGGCATCGCAGCACAGCTCTTGGAGCACCACGGGGCACCTGATGTGGGGAGAGCTCTGCAGGCACCCCCCACTCATGTGTTGTGAGGTTTATCTGGGCCTCTGGGATCCCCCCCATCATGCACTTCCTTGCTTCACCCCTGGAAAGGCTGGAGTAAAGTCCTTTAATGTCTCAGGCTATGTTTACTCACCCACAGGACCCATCTAATACCACTTTGAGGAGGTTAACATGCACCATCAGGAGTAAGTTCTGCACCATTCGGTGATGAAAGGTGCCATACAAGTGGCAACTATTGTTATTATAAAGCACTTAATATTAAAGGGTGCTTCTCAGAGAGGAAAACCGTGAATAACTCCTTGCAGTGGAGAGGGCACTTGGTTTTGTATTGCAATCATTGCTCAGTGAATACCCCAGGGAAATGTTTGAAATGAGTGTGATATCTTCCAGGGAGATCAGTGTACTTCCAGAGGGATTTTACTCAGAAACCTATGAAGCTTCTGTTCCTGTAGCTTTTGATGGCTTATAGCCTTTTCTATTTCTGTCATAATCCTTCATTAGGTTTTGTCAAACTGTTCCAATTGCTATAGCAACTCTAATGAAATCTTGCTCCCTAAATAGCCCCACCAATTTTATCAGGTCAAAATCTGCCCTTTACAGCTAATTCGCTACCCTTTGTACTTCTTTCCTTCTGAGCAGGGAGTTTGCTGTGAGAAGGAGCCCAAAATTATTAACCCAAATATATTTTTTCCCCCTTTTCAGCTTAAACCAAAGGGTTTCTTTTAAAATCATGTGTGTATTCAACTAACGCGTGCAGGAAAGACAAACCCTCTGGCAATCAAGCCCATGCAGATGCTCTTGCCAGCTGACCTGGGTATTTAAAGCAAGATAATGAAAGTTTATCATTGTTATAAAGCAGCATGTGTAAGATTTCTTTCAAATGCCCTGATTTGAAAGGGCTTTTGAAAGGGGAGAGGGTGTGGTGTGTATTTCATGATGAAATCTCTGCTATTTCATTGCAGTGACATCTGACCTGGCTTGAATTCAAGCCCCCAACAAGGCAGCATGCATTACATTTTGCAGTACTCCGAAGCACTCAGACTCCCCTTTTGCACAGGATTCTAAGACTGCATTTTGCAGCACCTTTGCTGGCACGTGAGTGGGTCTGTAATTCAATAGTAAATGTCTCTTTTGCCACTTCTGGAATAACATATTCTGTGCAAGCAGGAAATGTTCTTCCAGCTGCTGCCAGTGAATAAGCTCTTGAGGCTGGGTAGAATAAGTTGTTTAGCTTTTGGGGATGAGAGGTATAAGATGAAACTAAAAGATGGGTCCTGCCCCATGTTTCAGCTATGGTCCAACATCACTGGGTATTCCGCAACTGGACTGAGATGAAATTATTCTTTTTGGCTTTTTTGGACAAGGGTTTTTTCCTCTAAATGAATGACCAAAATAAATCCTATAAATGACAGTGCCCTAAAACACTGTATTTCACAAGGTTCAAACAGAAAGCAGGAAAACGTAGAATGAATTCTGCAGCTGAAGTAGGCTGCCTAATGTGTGTTAAGGTACTTTGAAAGGCTATTGTGAAAGTTCCATTATTTCTTCCTACATTTTACATGAACTGAGGCCTTCCCCTTGCATCACTTGTACATAGTTCCCCACAAAAGGAAAAGGAAAAACGTTCCTTGTTATTTGAGAAAGATGATTAAAAGATCCCCTGAGGTATACATACATCCCCCGCTCAGAGCTGCCCAATAAGCACAGTGCCATGGAGTCTGGGCTAAATTAATATTGCCCTTCCGCTTGCAGACCCTCATCAATTCCAGTGCCTGAATTTCATTAGGGATGGGATTCTTAAAGGGATTTGAGGTGTGGAAAGGAGGCAGATCCCCAGATATTGTCAATACTCAGTGCAAGGCTCATGCTTAATATTCCCTGATGGTTCATGCGTTGGGCTGTATGCCCGTAAGCCTTCCTCCAACCCCTTGGTCATACGTTGCATGCGTTGCGTGTCCTCTGTCCCCTGCACTGGAGCTGACTCTCAGTGTGATGGTTTGGAGAATGTTGGTAACAACAGAACTTGCAAATAGGATCCAAATGCCTTGGGGACAATGCTATAGGAGGTAACTGCTAAAAAAGGAGCAGGGCTCTTGGAACCCACAGTTTGCACCAGCATTTACAGTATCTTTTGCTTCTTCACCTACTCAGAGGATGGCATAACCCAAGTGCTGCTGCCATCCTCTGTAGGGTCTTGTCCTGTGCTCCCAAACAGCCATGGGTAGTTCTATATCCCATGTTTTATAATTGTAAAGCACAGTCAGAAAGCAGCAGGGATGTTTCTGGGCTGGACTTGATAACAGAAGTACTGCTGGCTTTGAGAAGTGAGGGCCTGTTGTGACCTGATGGAAATGGGGAGCCTCTTGCCTGCCTACAAGAAAACCCCCCAACTGATAACCTTGATAGAGCTGCTCTTGGCAGTGCTTTCACTCACCTAAAGCTGTTGCTAGTTTCTTACACTGTCTGATGAGATTTACATCCCGTGCCCACATATCCCTATTTAAACACTGGAAACACAATCCCGGGGGATCAAGATCTGTATCTCTTGAAGGACATGCCCTGTAAACACTGTACAAACAGTCTAACGTCACTGGACGTGGTGCATTTGTAGGGAGATGAGGCAGGTAAACTGCTCTATGTGTTTTGTACAAATCAAGAGCTTATGAATAGCTGAAAACATGATTATTTTACTTTGCTGACTGGTAGCAACGGCATCAAATGAGAAGGGAAAGCTGGAGGCAAGCGTGCTGAGAGCTCTTTGAGAGACAGCAGCTACTCTCAAAGAGAGGTCTGCAAGGCAAAGTCAGGAGGATAGTGTCTGAAATCAAAGCAGGGTCTGATTAAAAAAGGAATATTATGATGCCAGGGGAATTTAAGTATAGGAGATACCAGAAAGCCAAAGAAGATCTCCAGAAGCAATATACAGATTCAAATGGCGATACTTTAGTGTCTGGAATATAGGCCTGCAATGAAAGAAAAGGCGGATTCCCACCTCAGCAGCATTGCAGTGCAGTGATGATTGGCTTGGTTAAGCCAAACTTGGAAGTTCCTCTCAGAAAAATTCACTGTCCTAAATTCTTTTTCCTATGCTGTGTGTTCAGTTAGATGTCTGTTCACTAAATACTTGCTAATAATCTCATGTCACCTCTGAGTCTTACAGGAATATGCTGCTACTCAGGAACTTTGATTCCTTTTATAAGTTGCCTGAGCTCATTATGCATTGAATAAGCCACTGGGGCCAGCCACATCATCTCAATTCCCTGCAGTTAGCAATGCTGCTCTGCTTTAGCTGCTGCTAATCATGACAACCAACCTACTCACATTACTTAAATCGCTAATCCCATGAAATAACTTAAGTGTCACTTGCTAGAGCGGATAAAAACCCAAAACAAAACTCTTGTCTAACATGTAATGTCAATCACAGAGAACAGTTACACATTAACTGTTAGCTATGGGGAAAGAAAAAGCCAAAACGTCTCAATTTTGTTCGTAAAAGACTCTTTAGTTGTGAGTTTTCACCAAATGCTGTTTAATCTAATACAGTTGCTGAATTAAACTACCATTTACCTGTAACTCTTCTGTTACCCATGGTAACTAAATCTTCCTCAGTTGGAAAGAGGGAAATAGCAATTGTCTATTGTAGGAAATCAGGGGTTCATATTCTGGGAAGTGTGTTCTGGAAAGATCTTTTGAAACGAGGGACATCTCACCAGGCAAAAGGGTTCTCCCAGTGCACCCCCTTTCCCTCCAGGACCCCTTTGGGATGTAAAAGCTGCCTGAGGGCAAACTTCTCAGCAGCAGCAGCATTGCAAGGAACTTGTGCTGAGCTTCTTTTTCCTTCTTAAGCAGCAGCAGCTGAGCACAGATGTCTGGATTGGCAACAATTATGAACCCAATTAACCCAGTTAATGGCACCACAGCCCTTTGTGAAGTGACAGATTATTGCAAGCAGACGTGGTACCCCTGCTGCGTGCCCTTGTGTCACAGAGAAAATGAGTGGAGGTAGAAGCCACCAAGTGATTAGTTGTTATAATTTTGTTAATTAAGCACTGGTAGGAAGTTTGCCATAAAAATGGAACTAATCTTCTTCATCTCTTTTGATCATCTCATGTTTGGCACTGTGCTATTAGATCACAGAGAACAATCTGAATCCACTACCTGGGTAACAACTGAAGAAGATGTGAACATGACGCAAGGTGAGAGATTCAGGAGGTGTAATCCTGCCACAGGGTATTCCCTGGACTGAATGAGTGAAGAGAATTCAGGTCAACCAACCCTTAAATTTCACTGGGGTCACCTATTCCTGCATCCCCATGACTGTGGGTATGGCACATCCCTGATCAGGATGGCAAGTGGGACTGCACAAGTCAAGGTATGCTAACTTGCAGGGTTACAAATGCAACCTGTTCTTGCAAAACAGTGAATGGGTTCTCAGCTTCACAAAGACTGAACAAAGTCGGTGAACACAAATAGCTAACTTTTTAGATAGGTCTTCCTGCAACCCCTACTATCTCTTCTTGTCTGGTTAACAACAACAGCATCTTACGTTTGTTACTGGTAGATCCCATGCTGTTTTACCCAGGTGGTTCATATAATTTTCCCCCAGTTAACCAGCTCAGGCTTCCTGCCACCCTCTTCACTGATTCAATTTCTCCCTTGAATCAAACTCTTTTTTGCTGGGCTATATCATAAGCCCCATTTTGCAGAGGGCTCAAGCTGACAGCGGAGTGCTGTGGGAAGTGGCAGAGCCGGGGAGCAGAGCTACTGTTGGAGAAAGAAATGCTGAAACCATGATTCCGAGGAGATTTTAGGAAAACCGCAGATAATATCCTGGACTGTGTTATCCATTCAGATTAAATTGAGTGTTATCCCTATCCCTATCTCTACACCACTAAACGCATTCAAAAGAAGAGATTTATTTCCCCTCCTATTATCCTTCCTCTCTCCTTCCCCCTTGCACTCCACACTACTTAGGAGTTCAGAAATAAATAGTTTAGCATGAAACTTCTGCACTCTCCATTGTCTCTGGGAGATTTCAAGTCTAATGTTCATTTATTTCAAGGCTCTTTTCCTCCCCTCTGCTATTATGATTCAGGACTTCAGGGATCCCTTTTGCAAGCAGGCTTTAAAGGTTACTCCCTTTAGTACCTTAATACCTCTTACTCGAAGGTTATTCTGCCAATTTTTCCCTTAGAAGTCTTCAATTTTTGTTTTAAATGACAAATATCTCTCCCAACCCTTTTGAAGAGAGCTCCTCACTTTGTGCTGCTTTTCCAGCTCTTTGTCTTAGCACATCCCATTTCTGATTGCAACGACCTGCAGTAGGTCTTAGGAACTCCCTGGGTGCTCTGGTAATTTACAGCGGTGGCCATGGACATGTAGGTCTTTCTGCATCATCACCTGAATTGAAGAACAAGTCTAGGCTTGATCCCATTCTTGCTATTTTGAGTTAATTTTGGGGGATAACTGGGAAATTGAGCCTTGCCAGGACATTAATGCTCATTGTGCAAATGCTAATCCAGACTAGGCAGCATCATTCGGATTTCGAGTTGACATGTGTCTGATTCTCCACCTTTAAGACAGCATGGCCCACCTCCTGCTGAGCCGAGATCTCTGTATCACTTTATCACCATGAAAAGGGCAGAATGTAGTAAATCTAATATTTAAATTCATGATTTGTTGCTTAGTTACATATGTCATGAAGGGAAAGGAATAATGCCACATGATTTATGTAACAAAACGACAGTTCAAATTTTAAGACTTGAACATTGAATATTCATGCCATGTTTTTGCAAGCTATTATCTACAAGGGGAAAACGTCAAGCATAAATTCAACATCTTCTCTCAAACATTTTACAGACAAATAAATGGAACAAGTAAATTGTTGGTTAGCCTGAACACTTGGCTGAGTTTTACAATTATACCTTTAAGTATGGTTGTGCACATGAAATGTTATCACCGCAGTGACGGGCAGATCCTGCCTCTAAATGCTGTTGTAATGTACCACATATTCCAGCGAAGGTCTGTACAGGCTCAAAGTGCGCTTCAGGAAGGGAAAGAATTAACTATCGGAGCAGAATGTCTTCAGTTCCTCAGGGAACAGTGAAAATGCATTTTCCCTTGTCTGCACCTTGTACAAAATACCCTAGGACAATAGGAGAACCTTTTTTCCAGAAGAGCATATACTTGGGAATCTGAAAAAGAAATGTCTTTGCCTTGACAAATGTACAGCAGCATTTAAAAAGTGCTGCCTGCTGAAATAAGGAGATTTTCAGAGTAAGGAATAAATGCCTTTCCTCATTATTTCGGATGAAAAGGTTCGAAGATGTTCATTTTCAATTGAATGCGATAAATTCCTCTTTGTGGGAAATAATCTACAAATTTTAAAGATTTAGAAAGTCCTCTAAAATGCAGACTCAGCCATAATAGTCCAGGCTGTACTCTGAGGAGCACTCAGAAGGTGAGCTGCTCTTTTGTTCATTTCTGGACACATATCCTTGCAGTGGTCCAAGAGTATGATTCAGCATCTAATGAAGTTAATAGGAACATTTCAATAGAGTCTCTATCGGGCTTTTAAACACTAAATATAGTCTATATAACTTTGGGCAATCTCCCATTTCTTTTTATTAATTCTAAGCTTGTTCTGTCCTGCATGTTAGGAAAGGATTTGCACTAAGCTGACAAGTACTGAGTGATCTGGTTTAAATTGCTGGCTGCTGCTGTAATGTCTGGAAGGAAGACAAACCATGTCAGCTTTGTTATGTGATGGAATTAAAGCCTGGAATTTGAGTGAAATCCCACCACTTTTGTTGTGATTCTTCTATAGTTTACAAAGAAAGCCACCCAATTATCTGTCTGCATATGTAGGTGGAAACAGTGCAAAAGCTTTCCTTTCTCAGCTCTGCCTCTCTGAGCCAGCTCATTGAAGAGAATTACTTTATTTACATTATTGCAGGATGCTGCATTGAGCGGTTTTGTGTGTGAGCTGGAGTGTGTTTTCCAGCCAAATTCCATTCAAACTAAGCAAAACCAAGCCCGGAACAGGGATGGATAAAGCAGTGGTATTTAAGGGACTGTACATGGCCTTCAAGGCTGCGTGTCCTGTGGGAGAGGCTGTGTTCGTTCACCTGGAGTTCACATGGAGGCCTGAAGTCAAGTGGCATCAGGGTTTTTCAGAGCTCAATGGCTGGCTTGCCTGAAGAGTTAAGAGTCCATACTCTTGACCATAATCATTGGACCTCATATCGACTTTGTGATGAGCAGGGCTCTGCCCCAGGAATGTAAATGATCTGGGAGCTGGTTTGGGGTCCACCATGGCTCAGCAGAAAGAAAATACATTTCACCCATCAAAATACACCTTTGTGCAACGTATGAGCCGAAGAGTGTTCAGTATGACGGAAGATAAACTTGTTGCAGGAGCAGTGATGTGTCCTCTATCAGCCAAAGGAGCTGGGGATGGTCTGCAGGTGGGCCTTGAGCATGATCCATAGCTGGGTACGAAGGGAAAGGGAGAAAGGAGATGGACTCATCCAACTGGCCTTGTGGGGCAGGGAGGAAAGGGATGGAGGCATTGCCCTTCAACAGCAGGAGGTAGGGAGGACAAACACCCTTCGGGCGCTATAACCTGTGGAGCAGAGATATGTTTGTCAAAGACAGTCAGTCCCATTCACTCCCTGTCCATTTGAGGGATATCACTTAAGGTTTCAAATCAATGAAACATTCTGTGGGGTTCCATTTCCAGTCCATCCCTAAGCCAGCTGAAATGGCTGTGTTCTGAGCGCTGTCTTTTGAATTTGTTTAGCTTTTCCAGAGCACACTTCTTTGTCCTTTCCCAAAATAACTGCTTATAACACAGAAAATACCCCTCAGATCTATATGTTGTGTAGCTGTCTGTGTACTCCGGACATAACAGGCTTCTCAATGTTCAATTCCACCTCCTCAGAGCTATCTCAGGGGCACTGTAAACTTCTGAGAAAGAAATCATGTATTGGGATGTAGAAAAGATGTAATCCAGATCCCAAGAAACTTGGGTTAAGTCAACGTGTTAGTGGTGGCACTTGTTTGTTGAGACAACAGAGGAAGGAAAATCAGAGAAAAGGTCCTTTCTCTTACTGGTGTCTCACCATACTAAAGGTGCACCTGAGGAGGAATTGATATTTAAAGCACATATTTGAATTGCCAATAAGGACTTTTCATCTAAGGAAGAAGTTCTAGCCATCTGCCTCCCCAGTGCACAGCAAGGAAACAGAAGACAAAACGTTTTAGTGTGCAAGTTCTGGAAGACAGGGTGTCAACAGCCATCGATGCATCCAAAACGAGAGGTTCAAATGGGAGCTGGTGATGGATTTAGTACGTACTTAAAAGGTTCCATCTGTGGCTGTTGTCATTCTAGGAGAGAATTGCTCATGTTCACACATTAGATGGCTAACAAGGCTTTTGCTCTACTCTTCCATCAGCCATAAACATATTGAACATAACTAATTTTATTAGACTTTAATGAATAATATCTCACCCATCACAAGAGTCTCTGTGATCAAGGTAGTTCAATGACTTAATTCAACTGTTCGTCTCAAATCTGTTTAAAGTCATGTGGATTCTCCATAGTAAGTGTCTCCAAAAAGTGACTGTTACTCTATTTTTACACTGTGGATGTAGAAGGGCAAAGTGGACTGATGGACTGAACATAGAATTATAATACATGGTGAATTTTCATGGCCAGATTGTATGTTGTTTTTTCATGGCCTGTTTTCACTTGGGTGTTTGCACTGTAGGAATGCAGTCCACCATCCTACAGTGTTGTTGTAGGAACCTATTGTGTTTTGGGGAGAAACTACGGAGCCATTTTGCAGCATAACCTATGGAATCCATCTGTGAGGGACTTTGGCTTGTAGTTCAGTGTCTTCAGAAGTTGTGAATTCTTAGTTTTTACTGTGCTTGCAGAGTTGATACTCTTTGTGCTAGTCTCTACTTTCTTGTTAAGAAAAAAAAACAGTTTCCTACATCTAACAGCTATGTTTTCCATCCCTGATGCTGTATCACTTCATTCTCCTCAGGCTTGTAATAAACTTCCATTCCTTTGTCTCATTCTCCCCCTTTGCTGCTCTCCCTGTTCCAGTGCTTGATTGCCAGGGACTAAATTTGTGAAGTATATTTAAATGCTTAAACTTTTTTAAGCACCTGACTCTTTTTTCCCCCCCTCCTTTGATTAGGATAGAGGCCTAAGTGATTAATCCGTCTTCTTGAATAACGGCAAAAACGTTGCATCAGCAGGAGAGGATCTAACCTTTGCAAAATTCCCCCGGGAGCATCCATTTCTGCTGGGGATTTCGCTGCCAGTCAGCACAGTTAATAAAAAAGGGAAAGCCAATAACACTGCCAGAAGTTTTTGCTATATAAAAGTCAGAGAATCAGTTAGAGTCTGTCAACTGTAATGTATGACATTATTAATGTGAAGGATTTCAGATCAAAACAGGACTTACCGTCCCAGCGACTCATGGGTCATAGGGAAGTGGCTGAGGAAAGGGGGACTCTTCAAGCGGAACATCCAGAGGAGCGTGCTTGGGCAGACGTTGCAAAGTCATTAATCTTGGCATTGCAGGAGGATGAGAAAAGGAACCACAGCAGAGGAGCTATTCCAGCTGTAGTGCAGCGCACCCCTGGGATAAGTTTCAACCTTTGGTCTCCGAGCTCTTCAAGGTGTGGGAAGGCCATGTGGGCTGTGGATGTCTGTACAATGTCAAGGGATGGGGTAGGAACCCACCCAACTGCCCAGCACGTCCTCCTGGCTGTGGCACCAGGCAAGGCAATCTTCTCAGCCTTGCCTCAGTGCTTCTTCTCCTCTTTTCCAAGTGCCACACTCTGAAAACGTTGCTTCAAGCCACGCAAGAGTGAATTCTGCACTCATTATGTTTTCATAAACCCATGCCCTCTTCATTTGTTTAAATGTTTGCCTTGCTCCTTTCATGTACATGATCACAACTCTGCTTATCTGAACAGGCTGTGTAAATTCAACTCCCATCTAGTGGGATGAAGTGCTAGTGCAGCTGGTCAGAAACCAGGTAGCTTAGTGAAATATTCATAAGGGATCCTGAACCTTAAAATGGCTTTGTAACCTATGGAAGCTTTTTAGAATGATTTGTTTGACAAGTCTTCCTTATTGTGTGTGAATTATCCACTAAAGAGCTGCTGGGTTTAAGCATCAGTTAGCTTTAAACAGCTCCTCAAACCTGCACAGGCTTTCTTATGGATGCTTCATTACAAAGTGTTTCTTTGGGTACAGAAGGGGTATGTTGGGATCTTGGTAGACCCCTGTTCATTGACTGACCATAACCTTTGGAAACGAACTTCTGCTGCATACATTTGGCTTCAGAAACTTCTTTGCATGAGTGGTCCTGAGTTTCTTGAGCAGGTCTATGGCACAGCCTGGCACCCCGGGCACCCCATGGCCTGGGGTGGGAGTTTCTGCACAGAGCCATGAGACCTCTCAGGGAATGAGGGCTATGGAGGAGAAGTGCAAAACTTGGTAATGCTTTTGCTTCTATGAGCTTGGCACCAGGTTTGAGTCATCATTCTAAATCAGAAGTGATCCTCCTCCTGCTGTGTTAATGGTTTGGGTTTATTTGCGTTTAATTTGATTTTCTTACATTAAAAACGGCTAGAACACAGAAAAGGCTGGCTCAGGTGATGTTTGCTGCTTCACTGTGATGTTTGCAGGGGACAGCATTACTGCACCACTGCGGAGGAGGGAAGGGCACTTAACAAAGACATCACCAACATAAATCTCCATTTCTTATTACCTTTAATAGGTTTTTTTAGTCAGCAATAGCAGGAGGTATTAGGTTATTGTTGGCCATCAGATCTTTTGATGGGCCAGATTTTATTCCTCTAATCCAGCAGTGTTAACTGGTGATCACTGACTTTATTCTCTCTCATTCTCAGTAGGCAGGAAGGTCTGTGCCAAAGCATCCGGCTCATTGGTACTAGAACACGAATTCATCCTGTGGACACTGCTCTCCTCGTTCTTCCCCACTACTCATCTAAGCATTCCTCAGCAGATCTGCCCACCTTCTCGCCTGTGTGCATCTGACCACTCTTTATAACTGAGCTGTGAAACGCAAACTGAAATGAAAACTTCCCTTTGAGAACCCAGAGAACAGTTGCTTTAAGGTTTGGCACTTTATATCGATCATGTGTCAGCAACAGTAGGGCATTGCTATGGGCAATGTGTGTCTCAAGTGGGTCTCAATGTGCACGTGTGTCTCAAGCATCTCCCTTAACCCTATCACTGCAAGGGATCATTTATAAGAGGAACAGGAAAACTGTCAGGTTTCCCAGCTCTCTAATTGAGGACTCTCTCCTTGTTACCTGATCTGCCCATCAGCCTGAACTGCAAAGTGACCTTGAAATGTCTCAGTGACACCCTTGTATCTGGGGACATCAGGGACTATTTACTTGCTCCGATATTTCCCCCCATAATGTAATTGTGGAGCTTTTATGATAAGGATTTAAAATACCCACTGCCACGACAGTAAAGGTCTATTCTGCTCTTCATCCTGGTGGTGCCTGGTGTCTTTAGGGACTTCCGTATTCATCAAGGGTCTAAACTTTCAAGTGGTGTCATTTTAAAGCTCTTTGCAGTGGTAATATTTGTGTTATAACACTGTGTTAGAAAAGGTAAGTGTGAAATGTCAGCTGGGAAAGGCTCTACCTGGAAGATCGGTTCTGCTATGCGGCCAAGATATCGACTGTTCTTCATGGTGTAGGAACGTATAACTCGAGTTTGAAGTGGCACATTGCATTAGATTTCCTCGAGATAAAAACTGCACAGTGTGCTTTTTGTGATGTCTTCATTTCGGTAGCATTAAAGCTTCAAAATATTACCACCTGCTGATAATCTGATAGGAGACATCCAGCTTGCTTTGAGTGAGAAAATACTGAGTGCATGAAAATGTTCCTGTGTTCAGCAAACCCTGCCAGTGATGGAGACACCAATTTGGTAACTTTAAACTTGCCTTGTACCTTCTGATTAGAGAAAGGCTTTGACAAATGACCTCCGAGGACTAATGCAGGACTCTTCAGAGGATCTGTATTTTCAAAGTGTGATCAAGACACTACACTTCAAAGTGTGCTGCACCAGGTAATACCTGTATTATCTCCTGCAATGAAAACATATGATGGGTATCATCCTTATTTCAGGCACCAGAACATGAAGCCAATATTGGAGACATGGGCTGGAGCCATGCCTGAAAATGTCTATCATATATCTTTATGTCTGTAGAGGGTAATGCTTGGAAAGAACAGGGATGCTTTTCTTTTCTCTCTTTAACTGCTGTTTTTTTGAGGCATTCTCAAATGAGGAGCAAGAAGCCCAACAGGAAGAAGTTGGGGCTTTTGCAGCTGATTGTGCTCTATAGCAAGGGGTGGAGAGGTGGTGTTTTGACTCGGAAGGTACAATACCCCATCAAGGGAAACCCGCCCTCTGAGCACAGTGCTGAGGTCTGGGTCCTCATTGTTATAACCACAGCACTGCCCATGTTGCAGCAGGTCACAAGCATCCTCTGTTTGTCAGAAGAGACAAATTGCAGGATTTTCCCAAATCCCTCAAACACATCTGTGAGTGACATTGCCTTTATCTCGCTGGGTTTTAAAGCACTACCCCTGTTCTATCTTTCGGCTTTCAGCTGTATCTCTTCATTTGAGCAGAGAAATGCTTCCAATACACAGTTATGCAGAGATAAACCTCTGTTTTTCAGGCTTCTGTGGGTCTTGGAGGTGCTGGTGTTGCTTAAAGTCTTCCCTTGTAAAATGCAATCTCTGTTTTTCTCTGAAGAGGTGCTTATTTTAAAACCTGAATTTAACATACACTGTGCAGGTGATGAACAGAGGAGAGAATGCGCTGGAAGCTCCTGTTTGGAGGCAATGCTTGAAATTTTGGGAAGGGAGGATAAATTACACATGTACCGGTGGGATCCTGACCCATTGTGGTTTGTGGGAGTGATGCTGGGGTTGACAATAGCGGCAGGGGACATGAGTGAGCCATTGCCACCAGTGCACAACCTTGGCTATAAGCTGTCCCAGAGGTCACCCCCCTGTGACAGAATGGCAGGATTAAAGAAGGCAGCAGAATTAACACCAGATCAAAATATCAGCCACTACATTAATCAAGGAAGGAAACTATCTGGATTGATTACACTGAGCATAAATTCCCCCTCGCAGGCATCGCTGAAACCAGATGAGGAGACAGGTATGACTGGAATGTTAAAGTCTATGATTTATTTAGCAAGTTCTGAATGGGCCAAAGGGGAGGGGAAGTGATGCTGTCAAAGATGTCATTCCTTGTTGGAGCTAGTGACAGCTCGGAAGCAGGAGACCTTCTGGGGCTAGAGGTTAAAATATGAGCAGATAAAGCAGAGTTTCAGGTACTTGTTATAGCTGCTACAGACCCTAAATTGTGCCCTCAGAACAAGGATAAGTGTACAGCTTCCCAGTGCCCTCTAGCACAGCCTCACCCTATGATGATGATCATATATGGACCTATGAAAACTAGATGAGAATCTGACAGTTTCTCTGTATTTCTCTCTCTCTCTCTATATATATATATATATTCCTGTAAGTATTGAATCCTAAGAAAGTGATGTATTCAGATGTTGGTTTAACAGACCTGGACGGGTCTTGGAGCAATCTGGTCTGGTGGAAGGTGTCCCTGCCTGTGGCAGGGGTTGGAACTGGATGAGATTGAAGGTCCCTTCCAACCCAAACCAGACTGTACATACAATTTAGCACTGACTGAATGCGCGTTATTGTGGCTTTCCCATTACAAAGCTGGATTCCACATGCTACATAAAGCACAAAGCCAGCAGCGTACACGTGTGTGCATGTGCCTTCAGAGCACACACACATGCAGGCACACCCCTGTGAGCACACACATGCACTGACACACGCGTGAACACACACGCATGCACTCTCACACCCAGAGTGCATTGGCAGAGCCAGAGTCAAGAAGCTGGAAACTACTGAACCAAATCAATGAGGAGGAATTTAAACAGCTCCAATGACCATTCACATTCATTTGATTTCAAACCCATTAGCAGATACAAAGGAAGAGACAATTAGGTGTTAAAAGACTGAAGGCCAGGATAATTTAAGAAGAAACAGGTTGATTTTCCAGCAAAAGATATCAACAGAATCTCATTTAATTCAATTCAGACATTTCATTTTATTAGAGGTATATTTGCTATGGAACATGCCTTCGATTATCTCTATAAAAAGTGACATTAGGGACATTTTGCTGTTAACATTGTAAGGGAGGATGAAATGAAAAAAAAGAAGGGAATACCCTCTTGGAAATTTCTTATAATTCTGAAAAGTCACGTTCCCAGGTTCCAGGCAGATGAGATGTTCATATGGTGTCAAGGAATGCCCACAATTACGAATGATGGGGCAAACACGTGGGAAAGGTTTCTAGCCATGTGCTTTGGTTTGAAGCTAAATATCAGGAGATCAAGTGGGGAGAATACAGGGCAACATGCAGGTCTGTGTGTCCTCCCGTGAGACATGTAGGTCCGGACACTCTTCAGTGCTGTATGAAGAAGAGAAATCTGGGATCTGACCCGATCTGAGCATCTCTCAGTGTTATGGCCGTAGTAGTAGTGGGTGTGCAAGTCCTACTGGAAGCAGTAGTGATATAGGTGTTGAAAGTGATCCACAGGACAGAGAAACACCTAAGAAAGGATGCCAAATCCTGTTTTCCATGATCCCTCCTCTTGACACAGGTTGCCCACACTCAGGACAAGCAATCTGGTCTGCAGTGACACACTGCTGGGTCTTGGGCAGGGTCTGGGCTTTGGGTTGGTTGCTGGGAGATGCTGCAGGTCCTGACCATGGTGCAAAGCAAATAGAGAAGGAAAAGAGGTCAGTTCTTTTGCCTGCAGTGGGTGTCAGTTCTCACTTATTTCTGCAGAGGCAGAACCACATTCGGAGGGGAAAAGATGCTGCAAAGGACGGTGCTGAGCCTTACAGTTTCCTACAGGTTTAGGGTGGTTTTTTTGCTTCCCAATAACAATATCTTCATCTCCTGAAACACGTTTCTGTTTCAGTGATTGCAGCCAGCGGTGGGCTGCTGCACTCACCTCTCTGGCAGCATTGCCTTCAGGTTATTGTTTTGGCCTGAGCAGGTTCATGTCGACTCTGCTCGCTTGGCCTGCCAGCTTAATTGAATTTCTTATCATGTCTGTATCTGCTGCCAATACATGAGTGAAGATCACTTATTCCTCGAAGTGGGATATTGTGTGGGGAAGACTAAACACAGCAGCTACAGCCTGAGGAAGAGCTCTGGGAAGAGGGAAAAAAGAGGCTGAAGAGGAGAACAAATCCAGGAGCATCGAGAGGCTGCCGGTGAAGTGTTCCTGGTGATGTCTGTCTGCTGGTACTGGGGCTGTAACAATGGTGTGGCTGCAGCAGGTGAGGAGCAGGGTTCCCTTTACCTGGGCTGGGTGAGACCTCAGTTTCTCAGCATGTTTTCTGACTCTGGCAGCACTTGGGTCCAACAAAAGCGTCTTAAGAGCGCTCCCTCCTCCTACCACTGTAATCTGGTGCCCCCTTTACTGCACATCTCCAGCAAACAGATCCCTCTGCGTCCCTATGCAGGGATTGAGCCTGTGATGTGAGCAGGAGGTGCAGGATCAGACCTTGCCCAAGTCAGGTGGTGGAAGGTCTTGAAACGGGCTCTTTCCCTTCCAGAAGCAAAGCTGATGACATCTGTTATTTCAAGGATAGTTTCATGCCAGATCAAATCAGAATGAAACAGAGTTGATGAGCTCATAATCCGTTGCAATCTATATGTATATAGTTAGTTATATATGTATAAACTTCATATATTAAAAGTATATGTAGATATCTCTATAAAGTACATACATACACACACAAATACATATCTACAAGGTTTGGTGGCAGTGTTACTGCTGTTGTTCTCTGGCCAGTCCCACACCTCGAGGTCCCATGATCTAGCTTAGGGGTCACTGCAGCCCTCATGTTCAGTACAACCCTTCTTGCCACTCACCCTCCTCAAAATGGGATATGGCCTCGTTTGCTGGAAACTGCATTTTCATGTGACATGCATTGCAGTTGGTTGTTCCTATTGTCCTTATTTTCACTAATGAGAATCCTTCTAAAGGCCCATACACTGTTACTGACTGTGCTGAATCAGATGTGAAACGATAACTTGGAAAGATAAAAAGCTTTCTAATGCTTTATCAGTTTCTCGAGCCAGCCATTCCTGTTTCTATGTAAGCTTTAAATATTTCTATTAAGATCCAGATTGCGAGTAACTGGCTTCAGAATAGCATGAGAAACAGGAATTTTAAATGGAAATGGGGAATGGAAACTGTGGCATTCTGGAGCTGGGCTTATCTGAGCGTGCAGGAAAGATGCAGCCGTCTGCTAAAGCAGTTCCTACAGTTCAATAGGACATTCAGCAGGGCAAGGCGGGTGCTTTATTCCTGCCTTCAAAACGCAGGCTGCCTTCCTGCCATCTTTCTTCCATAATGCATTTTAATCAAGTCACAGGATGGAGAATATGCAGTCAACCCAAGCCAGGAATCTATAATTTCATCCAGAATTATTTTGTGAATAGAAACAATTTAATACTTCTGTATAAATTTATGTCCACTCTGTGGTTTGGATTTAGTATAAAATGTGTTTTTCCTTGCACCTGGATGGAAAGTGCATAAATGAAAGCTGTGGGAATGATTCAGTTTGCATTTTCCTGGTCATGTGGGGTGGGCTCGTCATGTTGATTGCTGTTTGCAGGCAAGCCAGTTGACAAAGTGCTTTCTCTGCCATTCTCCATGGCAGAATCCCATTAGTTAAAACAGCTCACAAATGGTGCTGTATCATTTTTAATAAGGAACTAATTAAAGAAGCAGCCATTCTGATTGAAATATGTCTCTGTGAAAGAGGAGCCAAAGTTGTAGCGGTCTCTGCCCTCAATTTCCATCTCCTGGGTGAGTGAGTGCAGGAAGGGGTGAGTGCTGGTACTTCTGGTCCCCAAAGCATCAAAATGGCAATGCAGACGTAGGTTTACTTGCAGCAGATGCTGATGCTAGATGTGTCTGTTTGACCAGGAGCTCCTTGCAGAGAGGATGCCCTGAGGGACAGGGCTGGACCAAGCTGCTGAGCTCTTTGGCTTGTGTTTGCCATCATAAAGGCTTTCATTTTGTCTGTGTGATACACATGTTTATAAGACAAACTGCAAAGTTTTGTGTGTGCCCATATTTCCAGTCCCTCTCTGGGGCATTTATTTCCCTGCAGTCCTGCCGGGGGTGATCAGTTGCTTCCATATATCAGCACTTCTGATGGATGCAGACATGCAAAACCCCCCCTTGACATAAAGCCATGGAGTACTTGCTGTCACACAGCCCCTTGGAGTAACAGAAATTGATGAAGGCCCTGCAAGCATGAAACGTAACCAATGAGTTAAAGGTCAAAATTAGGGCTGGGGATAAAGGAGAGAAAAATCATGGTAAATAAAAGAACTGCTGACAGCAATGGGAGATGAATAATTTCCTACAGCAGCTATTGCTTAGAGCTCTTCCAAAGGACCTGGGGAATTACTCACTTCATGCTAATTCAGTTACCATCCCAAGCCCTGCCAGCTGCTGATAAGAGCAAGATTAGCACGACTGGCTCCTATGTGAATGCGTTCAAAAGAGATGAGGAAGAGCAGCGAGCTGTAGGACTGGTGTCATTGTCATCCTCGGCAACACAGTGCTGGGGTCAGTGCTTTGGTTTTATACCGTGATCCAGGCGGAGCAGAGATGGGGTCTGGGGGAATGCAGCCTCCATTGGCAGCCAGGGGAGGAGATTCACTAGCAAAATCTTCACCAAACCAACTTCTGGGCAATAGTGACAAACCCAACCTTTGTTATTTGCACCCACCAGGTGATTTCGGTCTTTAAAAGGGCTGGTAATTGCTGCTGGGATTAGTTCACTCTCAGACTGCTGAAAGCAAATAGCAAATCCAAGAGAATTTTTGGCAGGCCCTTACAATCATGCATTTCCTATGGAATGCCAGCAAAGCAAAGTCAATCTTTGCATCTTTGCACAGCTTAATGTGTTTTCTGCAGGTCCCTTAATTCCTCCCTATGTTAAATGACTTGGCTGGCAGCTTTTGGGCTCATGTTGGTAGTGCAGTTTGCCAGAGAATATTACCCATGTGCCATCACACACAGCTCTGTGCTATCACAGAACTTACTGTCACTAGGCTTTATTTAACTGATTTGCTTATTATGTTTTGGAAAGTTTTCCACTGAAAAGATCAAGTTAGGATACATTATTCTTTATAGATAGGCAGGTAAACTTACACACATACATATACATACAGGTGTGTGTGTACACATACATGTACATATACATGGCAGTTATTTTGACAGTAGTACGTAGTCCACGTCTTTTCTATTATGCCTTTTTTAACAGCACAACTACTTGCATTAAGGGACTTCATTCTGCACTCTGGTTCACACTGTGCGTTACTCCATGCTTTACTAAACCAGGTGTTGTGCTTGCAAAGGCAGAGGCTATGAGAACATTTTCAAGTTAAACAGGCAGGAAGCCCAGTATTTCCCTTTTCTTTATACATACATATTTATAAGATACAATTAAAGAATGAAAATACCATAGCGTGTAGACAACGCTGTATTTAGTTTAAAGCAAATACAGTAGGAGAAAAGCTTTATTCGGACTGAAAGGGAAGTGAGAAGGAACGTTTTGTTTCATCTCGGGTACTGCAGAAGGCTGAGGAGTTGGTTCTGAGGTTATGTCACCCTCTGCATTTAATCAGGGATTTATGAAATGAAGCAGGACTGGGGGCAGAGCTTTTGTTTCGTGCCTTCTTCTTGGCTCTCTTTAGCCTTGTTCGTGCTTCAGCAACCTATATTTTTATTTAGTGTTCCCAGAGCAATCAAAGACAAAACATGACGAGAGCCCTGAGAGCAACTTTAAACGCAGCTGAAACCTGCACTTGGGTAACTGCACTGAGTAGAAGTGTCTTAATTGAAGAGATTACTTGGAGTCGAAGTAGACACCTGTGAAAAATACACCTCTAGAGATGATGAATCAGTGTTGTTACTGCTGGTTATTTTTAGTTTAGGTTGTTGGCCTTTAAAGAGGGCTTGGCTACCTGAAGTTGGAAGTCGGAAGGTTGTGCTAGAGTGAGCAGGTGTGATTTTGAATGGTGTTTTATTACACATGAGTTATTATAAGGAAATGCTTTAAAAACTTATCTAAGCTACACTGAAACCCCAAATCTATATGTGTGGCTAGGCCTTTTCATTATGAGACTGCTCTGCCTTTCCCCCCACTTGCCATGATCTTGTTAAGGGTTCTACAATGATAATGGGTTTGCAGATGCTTTTAAGGACAGCATTAATTCCTTGCTCACTTAAAACCAAACAAATAGCCCAGTCCTGGCTGGGTGGCTTTGGTTTTTCATCAGGCAGACACTTGCAGTGGTCTCTCTAGAGTCTGCACAAGCTGCCTGTGCCCAGGGCTGGTGCTGAGCTCTCTTGCTTAGCAAATTAACATTGCAAGTTCCTAACCTCTGCTATTTTACGTCACTTCTGTTTATTATGGTCATAACCATCAGGCCAACTGCATTTGCATCTTGGCGTAGGAATAAAATCTATACATTTATTTTCATTAAGAGGATGGTATTGTTCTTGTCCGAAACGATGTGGCAAAACATCACAATTACTCCAATTGTGATGCCTGTGCGGCCGATAATTAGTGCCTGATTTGGAGAGACAAAAGAACTCCACTTGGGAAGCATGTTAATTGCCCACATATTTCCTGGGGTCAGGCAGCCATGTTACATCAAACGCTAGATTTATTATGCCATTTAAATCATTTTGGAATAATTAGGAGTTGTGTTGTGCATCTGACTGAGCAGATCCCAAGTACAACATCATACATCTAAATTACGAACCGAATGGAGCCTTGCCAGCAAATATGAGGAGTTAAATTGTTGTTTCATTTCTGAGGCAAAAAGGAGGGAATTTGTATTTTCTACATCCCCATATTTCAAAATAATTACTGGTTTGTTTCCGTTTGCTTTCCTGTGTCTGAACATGTGCTAATAATATATATAACAGCTAAATTATAGGTCCGAACCATACTGGGAACATTCTGGTATCTCTGTGGTGTTGGCTAGCTGCACCCCCAGGTATGCTCAGAGGCAACAACCGTGCCAGGTACAGACCTGACTGCCTCCAGCAGTGCATGAGGTTTAGTTTCTTAATATCAATATATATAATTTGATATTAATATCAAAGCAAGGCTGGATACCTGTTGAGTGGGAACCTCCCGATGTGGTGAGTCTCATACAGGTAACGCGTTGCACCCCAGAGCATCCAGCCAAGCATCCAGTCACTCTTGTGTCACCTCTATGAGCATTAATTGTTAGGAACAAAGTGCTATATTACCTTATTTCTGTATTTCCAAGGAATGCCTGTGTTAAACTCAACAAAACAACATTTTGGTAAAAGAAGAAGTTATTTCCAGACACTCCAAACCAATCTGTTGGCTCACTGCTGTAACCTGACATCAGTCTAATGGCAATAATTTGGAATGCGTCCCACATTTTCCTCTGTAATTTCCCCTTTCTCCTCAGTGAATCATCAGAAAGTGTTTCCATAAAACATGGATCTGGGTTTTTTCTGGGATAAATCCAGTAAGCTAGAAGCAGTGAATATTTTTCTGCATTGCCTTCAGTGGAATTGGTTTCAGCAATGTTTGCAGCACAGAGCACGTATAAGGCATAGGATGTTTCAGTATGTAACTGCTGTTCAGTGATGGTTAAAATAATTTCAGTGGGAGAATTAGGGATTTGCAAGTAAAAACATTGCTACTGGAATAAAGGGAATGTTGAGAGGAAGAAGGTTACTTAAAACCTGGTAATTTTATGCAGAATTTGGTAATTTCTCTGGGGATTGACAATTATTAAAACTACCACTTGTAACATGAGTGTGTTGACATGAGTATCATCACTTGTGCTCCAGTGCACACTGTGGCTTCTTCCTTTGGTGCATGCAGAGATTCAGCACTGAAGGTATTTCCACAGAGGCACATCTCTTCTGCAGGGCACCATATCTGTTTGCATGCAAAGCACTTGGCAGGACTTGCTCTTAACACACAGACATTCTTACTGTTGTTCTATTCCAGATTTTCCTCTTATTCTTCAGTGAACCAGATTTACTGCCTGCAGAAAATATACTGGGTTAGCTTGCAAAATAGGACTCCAGGCTGGTTTGTGTTGGAAGGGACCTTAAAGCTCATCCAGTTCCAGCCCCCTGCCACAGGGGCAGCACTAGCTAAGTGAGTAATATTTGCTGAGGGGGTGATGGGAAGGGGTGTGTGGTACAAAGCCAGAGGAGCGATGGGCTGCTTGTGTTCATGCCCGGGCATGCTACCTTGTGTGGCAACAAAAGCAAACCTTGTTTTCAGATGACAAGCAAGAATAAAGGCAGAGGGATGCTGTAATGCAATGCAAAAGCCAACACCACATCACTGGTACCCCCAAGCTGGCTGATGAGCACCCCTCTGCAATGACCCCCTGTTGCTCCCCAGCTTTATCCAGAGGAAAGACACAGCAACATCCTGCTTCTAGTTTGGGAATCTTGATTTTTTTCCCCCTGTTTCTAGCAATTTCACTTTTCTGCCACTTCTCCAGAGTTTTTGCTGACAGGACAGAAGCGCTGGTAGCAAACACATTATTCATTGTGATTGAATGCCTAGTAATTACTTTATATACTTTTTCAATTCTCAAATTAAAACCATTTACTATTAGGAACAGATGTTAAATTCAGGGCTCTTGTTGATTGTTGGTGTGACACACACATGAAACGCTTTAAATGAGAAGGCTGATTGAATTCTAAATATGCTGATCACACTAGGGGGATTGAAAATAAATGAAACGGGGAATAAATGAGACGTTTCCAAGAAGAGAAGACAGAGGTGGGGTTTGTTTCTCAAATTCCTGATTGCATAATCATGTTAAATTCTGCAGACTAAATACAGTAATTTACTCTATGTTAGAATCCCAAAAGCGAGACTTGCATGGCTGTTACTTCAAAATGGCAGGAGAAAAGCATTTAAAAACTAAGGTAAAATCTATTTGCAATGCAGTACCTCAGATGTTATCCACACACTTGTAGGGCCTTGATGTTTTCCTTTCTTTAATCAATATAAGTACATTTCCCATGAAATCTGACATTATTTCTTACCAAGGCATCACTGCCCATCACGCAGGCTGAGCTGACCTCTTGCAGTCGCAGTGCCTGTAGAAAGCCCCAGCCCACTTTCCCATCTGGAGAAGGTGATGCTCTCACTCTGCAAGGCCTGGTGGTAAAAAGAAGTGAGAAAACTATTCCAAAGCACAGCAGAGGGTCTGCCTCTTAGGCTGGAGTTAAGGGCAACCAACCACTGTTAAAGTAAGGAATTCTTTCTGTGGACAAATTTGTGCTCATATTTTTCATGAGAAAATAAAAAACCCCTATCAATACATTAATTTCATCCATCAATGTAAAAATGTCTATTTTAATCATATGGGAAGATTTTGCAGTGTTTTCTAGTGACCCTATTGCTTTGGAACCTCTCTGCTGGGCAGGTGTCATCTCTGGGATGCTCCTTGGGAACAAGGTGTGAGTTCTACTCCCGTTCTTGCCCTGAAGCCACAGGAGGTCTGGCCTGAAGTCTGCAATATCAGTTCCACCAACCTACTTCCCTACTGGCAGGGGGTTGGAACTGCATAATCTTTAAGGTCTTTTCTAAGCCAAACCATTCTAGGGTTCCATAAAATGGGTTATTTTCCAGCTCTAGGTTAGGTGTCTGCTGAACACTTTCCTATACTGGAATTAGAGAAGATCCATGCTGTCTATGTAGAGCTTTTTTTGGTACCCTGACTTCACAGGATTTATTGCATACAAGGAATGAAAATTAGAGCTAGGAAAGTAAGGCAGTAACAATTGCAATTAACCTCCGCAGCCCCAGGTAACCCTTGGGTGTTGGATTTAAATCACATTGCTTTTAATTAAGTTTAGTGGCCAAGCACTGCTTGCTCTAAAATATTTTGCTGGCATTTCTTCTGCAACAGAATGCTTTAAAGCTTGAATGTTGTGCTGGCTTGACCCCATGTGAACTAATCATAGAATCATAGAATAGTTCGGGTTGGAAAGGAGCTTAAGATCATCCAGTTCCGACCCCCCTGCCATGGGCAGGGACACCTCACACTAAACCATCTCACCCAAGGCCTCGTCCAACCTGGCCTTGAACACTGCCAGGGATGGAGCATTCACAACCTCCCTGGGCAACCCATTCCAGTGCCTCACCACCCTAACAGGGAAGAATTTCCTCCTTATATCCAATCTAAACTTCCCCTGTTTCAGTTTGAACCCGTTACCCCTTGTCCTGTCACTGCAGTCCCTAATGAAGAGTCCTTCCCCAGCATCCCTATAGGCTCCCTTCAGGTACTGGAAGCTGCTCTGAGGTCTCCACGCAGCCTTCTCTTCTCCAGCTTGAACAGCCCCAACTTTCTCAGCCTGTCTTCATACAGGAGGTGCTCCAGTCCCCTGATCATCCTCGTGGCCCAAAAGGGAACACCGTAGGGAATGGAAATGCAGGTTGAAAAGGCAGTTTCGGATCAGGTACAACTTTCATAGGTTACAAAACACTTTGGAGTACGCATCCTTTCCTCTCACATCTGATGTAATTTACAACACTTGCTGAACTTCTCAAAATAAGAAGAGTCCCACTGAGACAAGAAGTTGTTGTTGCATTGAATGACCCTTGACTCCCTATTGTCACTGTATGTGCCACACTAAAGCAGCCTGGCACTGATCCTGGATAAAGTCTTCTGACACATGTTGTCTTCTGGGGCTGTCGTGCCTTATTATGTTCATGAGCCATGGAGGAGAGGTTGCTAATAGCAGACATTGACCCACTGGTGGTACTTGCTGTGAAAACATTGTTCAAGCTTATTATGTTAATGACAGAAGGATGGGGAGCTTCCTAAAGAGTTACTGTGGCATCACAGACATGCTCTATTTATTTAACTGATTGATCATTTAAAGGTTTATAAAGTGCCTTCTCTGTCTAATAGCGCTGCATAATCATGCACATACAAATGAAACAAGCCACAGAGCTAAGGCAGAATGCTTGCTGCAGAGCTGATTTCCATGTAAGATCTCAAGACTTTATGGGTTTATTTACATAACAAGTCATGGTCTAGATCTCCACCTGCCACAGAGCTGGCTTCAGCTGTAAATTTTTACAGTCTGGAGCTAGTGGAAGAGAAGAGAATGGTTCACATATTCCAGTGGTTTGAAATACGTTTCTTCCATTGAAGAAAGCAGTGTGATTTTCTTCCAGCACAATGATCTCTTCCCTAAGAACATGATGCTTGCACACTATCCCAGGGCAAAGTAATGACTTCTCCTTCCAGTTAATGCCTGCAGGCTGCCTCTTCCATATGTACACTCCACCAGAAACAAATCTTCTGCAAACCTCTGGGTCTGAGCATCCCTGATCCGCTGGAGCTGGGGGAAAGCAGAGCTCACAGTGCTCTCTGACTGTGACAGGTTAAACCCAAGTAGATAAAAAGATCTTTACATAGACAAGATGCTGTCCTCCAGTTGGAAAAGTGCAGCAGAAAATAGTCAAACTATTTCTTAGTATAAATGGTCCAGCCAAGAGATCTTACGGGCTCTACCAAATTTGATGACAGTGATCAATAAATCAGACTGTGGACTTAGAAACACCAACCCTTTACAGATGACGCCCTTCAGTAAACCTCTGCTTAAACATCCTTCAGAAAAATCAATGCTTTATTGCAAAAAGTCCCTAGTCACAGCCCTCTCTCAGATAGCAGAAAAACCACAAAAGCAGAGGTTTGCTGTGTGTTTAATGGCTGGAAGAGAAAGCAGGTTTATTACCTTATTTTCCATCTTGGTTTTTACTGGGCAATTCAAAACAGAGTGGAAAACCCACCCCGAACAGAAGCTCATGTTTTGACATACCTCAGTTCGCAGCACATTCCCAGCACCTGTGTTACTTAATAAAAAAGCAGTCGGATGGACGGACGAGTTCTCTTGGCTCTTTTTGCTCCACAGACCAAATCGTGGACGTGTCACTGTCCAGCAGGGCTTTTCTGTTGAAATCTTTACAGCTCCCATCACTTTAATGCCCCTGGACGTCAGGTTTGTGCTGGTGACATCTTTGTGTTGTTCTCTGTTCAGGTAGCTCCCAATGAGGAGGTGGTGGCTGGTCTGCAGCAATGGCTGGGCAGAAACTGCTGGTGGCTGTACCCTGACTGTCTGTGCAGGGCCATTCCCTCACTGTACAGCTTGGGTTTGATTTGCAGCAATTTACTTGGGAATTAGTTAGCAGAACATACAGACCGAAGGTATTGACTGGAAAGTGCGTGCTGGTTCTTCTTTAACTTTGATGACATTAGCGTATGAATAAGAAACCATGTCCTGGCGCCTGCTCACTTGGCAACAGAGGAATTCATGGCGCTGCTTTCTGTGCTGGGATGAGCATCTGAGATAAACCTAGCCGTAGGCTTCTACTGCTGATGAAGGGCTTTGTGTGTGTGTGCTGCTAAATACAGCAATACAAACACGTTCACATACATGGCATGTCTTACTGATGTTTGCTGGTTGATTCAAAGAGGCGTTCTCCTGGGGTACACGTGTATAGCCTTGATTCGTCTCATCTGTGTGCAGAAATCTGTGATGAAAACAAGCCTTGCTAGACAGAGAGCAAGTGAGTTGGGCTTCTTTGGAAGAAAGAAGAACTCCAATGAAGAGTTACTGCAGGAGGGTGAGGTACTCTGCCAGGGCTGCTCTCGCCTCATCAGCACCTGATCTTGTAGCCTCCAAGTGCCCATTGCTGGTGCTAATCCAATCTGGTGAAATTCCCAGTGTCTGGCACAAGGAGTCAGCCTTAGGAGGTCAATAAAGGAAGAGGGAGAGGGGCAGAATGGGGGGAGACAAGCTGGCAGTTGAGCTTGCTTTTTTTCTGACTGAATCTGTCCTCAGTCAAAGATGCATTGATAGGTCTGATAAATTGTTGTCAGCATCAGTTGCCTAACACAAAGGCTTTGCTTCACCTGGAACTACAATACATCCCCCTGGTCTCCTTACACCGGGCAATAAGTTCTTGTAAAGCCCCCCATCTATAAGAAAGCATTCATGGTACACTCTGGATCCTCAGGTCACCTGGTAGACAAAGGCGGAGCAAACTTGCTTCCAGACTTTTGGATGGTCACTGGTAAGACCAGCAGAAGAAGGGTTAACCTCTCCTGTAGTACTTCCCCCTTTACCTCCTTGAATAGGGAATTAAATGGAAATTACTAAATTAAAGTAATCTGAGGAATTAACTTAATTAAAAATAGGAAAGTTCAGGCTTGAGTCTCTTCACTCCCATCCTTTTGAAGGTTACGCTGGTGGAGCTGAGCTGGTGGGAGTGCGGTCCCCTTTGTGACCATGCTGACATCCACCGCTCCAACAGAGCATGTGTTTGGGTGCACGTCTTCATCTCCAAAGCTATTCTGGTGCTGCCAGCTGCTATTGATTGAACTGTATTTGATCTTGCTATTGGTGGCTGATTGGTGCCAATCAACTTCATTCCTGGCTTTGCAAAGTCAATGGTATGGTTGCAGCTTCCCCGACCAGTCCACTGTGTGAATACTGATAAAGTACCTCAGCTTAGGTTAGAGTGATTAAAAGACCAGCCTATATGTTAGCAATTCAAGTACTTCTGGGGAGAGTTCGCTGTTCTGAGCATCCCTGAAGTTCGCTGTTCTGAGCATCCCTGTGTGAGCATCAGATTCTGATATTCTGAGCACACAAAACATCTCTCCAGATAAAAATTCAATAGCTCTCCCCAGTACTACCTGTTAAAACTCAGACAGTAGATTAAATATTTACTTGTTCCTTCTCAGGTACTTCTGCTTCACCAGGAGAATTTAAAGTGGTACTAAACGCTGAGGAGCAGCTGGGTGGCAGCAGGAGAGCACCCAGGGCTGGACTGTGGGCCTGGTGGTGGTGGTGGTCCTCAGCTGAGCCTAAAGGGATGCAGGCACCCATGGCCATACAGCCACTGGGGCATCCCCTCATGTGCTCTTTGCATTTAGATGCTGTGGATGTGGCATAAACCCTATGCTGGGATTTGACACTATGGGCTGTGGAAGTCCAGAAGATCTGCTAAAAGCTGATTCTAAATTCCCCTTAAAAATCATTGCAGTGTAAACAAGCACTTGGGGTTTAGGAGATTCTTCGATGTTGAGTGTGGGTGGGTTTAGGTTTGATCATGGAGTTATACCTTGGGTTGAAGTGCTTTGAACCAGAGCCTGTATAAGGTCTTCTACAGTTAATAGGTGAGATGCTGTGCTGGCAACTGAACTAGTAATCTTGCTATTTAAAAATCAAATGAACTTCTTACCTTTCATGCTTTCCCCCCTTATTCCTAAGTAACATCCGTGCATCCACTGAATATTTTATTCAATCCAATTTCATTGGAAAAAAATAATTCTGTTTTTTACTGTTGGTGCCCAGCTGATGTTTCCTTTTATTTCATTATTTATTCCATTCACTTGGGTTGAAATTCATGCTCGATTGTCCTGTAAACTACTTTACCAAGGCACTTCTGAACTGTAAAAGTATAGGAGCGGTTGGTACAACATATTCCAGTAACGTCAGTCCAAATGACAAGATACAGTGGATGTTAATAAGGTCAGGCTTTCAATGGCTTTTTCTCGTTGTCTTTTTCGCCACCACCACCGAGGGATGCTTTTTTTGTGTGACTTGTAAAGGTGGATTAGAAACACATCCAGCAACAGTTACAAAAGCAATTTAGACACCATGATCTTATTTCGCTCAACCATATGGACTCGATATCTCTCACATCCTTTATTCCACGTACAGGTTTTTTCCCTCTTGAACGGCTGCTTGCTGTAACAGATGTGTGGCTTACAGAAAAGCCCCACATCTGAGCTAGACAGAGCACTGCCCTTGTATTCACAAATAGAGAGGAGTTTACTGCAGAAGCAGGGGATAACTGAAGTTTTGCAGGCTTCTGTCTGCTTTGGGAATGACTGGCAGAGGGACAGTGAATATGTGCAGAGGTAACACAAGAGAACTTCAGCAGGTTTGCTTTGCAGCTCCTACCTTCTTATGGATTCTGTTTCATAAAAGCCAGAAAAAGGGACTTCAGAGCAATTTGCTTTGGAAGTTAGTTGGAGCAGACATTCAACTCTTAAGTAAATCAGCTCCATAGCGTTTGACACACACCATGACTTCAATTAGTATGACTTCCACCATTATCTAGACAGAGGAAAAGATGTACCATGCTAATCAGAATATTAAAGTGACACCGGCATTTATATATTATGAATATTTACTTAACAAATGAATGCATGATAAATGAGATGGGTCTAGAAATCTTTCTCAGTAGAGAAGACATGGATTTTGCCCCCCTGAGGAAATTCTTTCTTGTGCCTAATCTGGTTATCAAATTTTCAGTGCATCTTAAGCTGATACCTCCTTGCCCCCAGAGAGCAGCTCATGTCACAGCTTGTACAGGATGCGCTGCACATGCAGGCATGGTATGCAGTTTTCTGAATGGCTCACGAGGCTGAAAGCTATTTTGAGGCAGCTCTTTCACCTGTGTTTCTACACCAGTTGACCCATCCACAGACGATGAGTCCAGATCTGGAGCATGAAGCCCCATATTCAATTCAATTTTCACAGTCAGAGCACTGTGATCACAGGGACCATAGGTTTTAATGTGAGAGCATCTCAAGCTGAACAAGTTCGAGGTCCAATATCATACAGATGTGCTCGCATTTAGGGTTGTGAGCATACATCTTCTCTGTCACACTCCCCTAGTAAGACTTGTGTAATCTTCAGTGTGTTCCTTCATGGTTATTTCTGGTACCTCTGAGCTACAACTTCCAAGGTTTCAGTGCTCCATTTCCTGCTCTCTTGGACATCTTCATGTTTAAGATGCAGCTAGCTCCAGTGTTGGTGTATAGCAATTTGTACAGTAACCTTGTACTAGCATTGTCATGATAATTTCTTAGCCATCCATCATGGCAGTATCTCTGTGTCCTTAAGTAGAGCAAGTGACACCTTCTAGCAGCCAAAGAACTTGGATTACATCTTATCTGGAGCTCAGCACAGAGGGTAGCCCTCCAGTAGCTCTGTCTGGAAGGGTAAAACAGCTGTCTTTGCTGGCTTTTTCCACCACGTACAATATCTTAGGAGGGGACTTTGCTGTGTAGGTCACTGTGCTGTGGCTCCGGTGTTGATTTATTTTGCTTTATTTCATGCTGTTCAAGTTTATTCTTCCCAAAGCCTTTAATCTTCTTGGAGGGAAGGAGATGAAAGCGTTGACACAAACCATCCATACACTCAGTGACCCTCACTGGGACTTGCCCCAGACTCTAAAAAGAAGAAAGGGGGGAATTATACGAGCCCATGATTGCTATGAAAGCACAGATACAACGGTCTTTCTTCCCAGCTAACCCGCCGTGGCTCTCCCTGCAGTTTCACCCACAGCAAGCACAGGGAGGATGCAGCCCTGTGTTTGTGCTGGGGGCTGGCTCTCTTTCCCATCGAGACAGACAAATTGTTCTTATTACCAAACTCCTGCCCATTAATACTGCCTTGTTGACTTCTCCTTAAACAGAGGAAGTCAGCAACTGCAAAATCCAGCAGCAAGCAAGGCTCATTTTCTTGCAGTGTGTGATGACCATTGACAGGGTTTGTGTGTGTGACTGACACAGTAGATTAATTTACAACAAAGATGCAGCTTCCACATAAATGACATCAGGAGATATCTTTAGTGCTGTGCTCATCTGCCTGAAGGGACAACGTGGTTTTCTATTACTGCTAAGATGTGCAATAGCATTGCTTGGCTGATTTGGTTTGTTTTATATTGTGCTGCCAGTTCAATTACAAATACAGACAAGCTTCAACAATGGCAATAAAGCACTCATCCTCCAATAGCCAGGTACCATTCAAATAGTGAGGGCACCAAGAAAGCACTGCTTGCCTCTGAAAACGTAGTGTCATTGTAACTTTGAAAAAGGTGGTGTTGGGATTGGTGTGTTCCCTCAAATACAATGCTTCCAAGTGAGTATGTAGTTGCTGATCTTTCATAGTACCCTTCAGGTCTTGAATAGGCATGTCACGTCCATGGCAAAAGTAGATTTCTTGATAAAGAACAGCCTTTTCCATCACTTCTATTTGCCCAGTTTGTGGAGTTTACAAGCCCCTGGATAAATGGCAGTTTGCACATACTCAGCTAAGATGCTGAAGATATTTTAGCAGCCATTTTAATCCAGGTTTTTGCCACACTGGGCAGGATGCGGCCTGGGACACTCCTTACAATTGCATCTGTGACAGCAATGTGCATGCAAGGAAGGCGGTGATGGAGCTGCTTGGTTTTTTAGGGCTTGATATTGTGACCTTAACAATATTCTTTTAACACAGCCCCTGTCTTTGGATGTGTGTGTGTCTGAAACTGCGTTTCCTTTGCCATGTGTACTAATGACCTGACTCCTGCGGTCTGCCTTACCCTTTGTATTAACGTTATCTTTCCGTGGGACAGAGGGCGAATGCAAGAAGAATCAAGCACAAGTTGATTCTCCTGCTATCTTACTGTCTGCAGTACATAAATCTTGAGAAGTGTGCTCTGAATGGGAAAAGATACCAACTTAATGATACATTTACTCTAACTACGGCGGGCCGTGCACAGAATCCTAATGCGTGCTGCAGACTCTTCATTGTAACAGATGTTGCTCTCTGCTTATAAAGTAAGTTTATTGCATTAACTGCCTGTAAGCAGTTTACTCTCTAGAAGATTCATAGGGTAAATTAAAATTATCTAATTATTTGTTATCTAATTTAATAGAGAGATGGTCTGGATCTTCAGATCTCACACATATATTATTATATTACAAGACAGCATGGCAGAGGTCCCTTTGTGAGCGTTTAGTCTTTAGTAAAGCCTTTGACACCGTTTCCCACAGCATTCCCTGGAAAAACTAGCTGCTCATCGAATGGGGGTGTTAAGCCTGGAGAAAAGAGGCTCAGGGGGAGACCTTCTTGCTCTCTACAGCTACCTGAAAGGAGGACGGAGTGAGCTGGGGGACAGTCTCTTCTCCCAGGTAACAAGCAACGGGACAAGAGGAAACAGCCTCAGGTTGGCAGGGGAGGTTTAGACTGGATATTAGGAAAAAATTCTTCACCAAAAGGGCTGTCATGCATTGAACAGGCTGCCCAGAAGAGTGATGGAATCACTGTCATTGGCGGTATTTAAAAGACCCATAGATGTGGTGCTTAGGAACGTGGTTTATTGGTGGACTTGGCAGTGCTGGGCTAACAGTTGGACTCCATGATCTTAAAAGTCTTTCCTGACCTAAATGATCCCATGATTCTGTGAGATCTGAACAGCTACTGAATATGAAGATAAACTTGCAGACACATCTAGAGCTCGGCTGCAATGGCCTTACCAGGAAGAACCCGCTGGACTATGACTTATTCTGCTGTGCAGACCTGTCCCTCTGCCTCTTCAGCTGACACCGAGCAGAGTCCTGCTGCTCTTGGGAGCTTGCCCTTCAGTCGAGAGCCCAGCTCTGCTGCCACGTCTCTGATGTGTCCTTTCTCACAAGGTTCATATTCTGCCACGTCCCTGCAGAGACACTGCGGCACAGAGCACACAGGGATGCTCCAAGCAGAGCACAGCGGTTCGTACACTTAGTTGATGGCCTAAACAGTGTTGATTTACTAATCGTTAGTTATTCTCCTCTCCACACCTAATAGACAGCTCTGGTTCCAATGCTAACCAAGTGCCACCTCCCTCCTGCTCTCCCAGCTCCTGCCTTTTTTGCTAACATCTTTGACCTCCATCCCCCAGGTTCTTGAGATGGGGTTAAAGAGTCTGGCTCCATCATCAGGATTGCTCTGCAAACCATGCCCACTGCTTTCTGCTTCATGTCCAGCACAAGATGAGAGGGGTCTTGGTTTGGAGCAGAAGGTCCCATGCACTTGAAGGGGAGAACAAGTGAGCCTTCCTTTTATTGTAACGCTGATATGTACATTTTCTCCCCTAATTTTCACAGTTATTATGACAAATGGCTCGTGCTGATGTCACTCGTTTCCCCACAGGTCTCTTAACTCCCAAGTCAGCATGTAGCAAGCTGCAAATGGCATTCCAAAATGAAAAATCACAGGTGTTTTCTGGATGCCATCCAAAGAACGGAACACGGATTTCAGGCAGAAATCAAATCAGACCGCTCGGAAAGATCCCCCTGCTCATCTCAGACAGTCAACAGATGGTAGTCGTGACATTAAGAGTCAACCTTCTCACCTGGGAAACCCGTGGTCATGAGCAGCAGAAGTGTACATTTAAATTAAGTAAGTCTTCTATGAAAAGCTTTTAGTGAGGAAGGGCTGAAACAGCACTAATGCAACGCCACAGACTTGGGTGCTGTAGGAGAAATAGGGGAAAGAACATCTTTTGCTGCATCCCACATCCTGATTGCTAAAGGCAATAAAAATCCACATCATCTTCAAAGAACTACTTGGCTATCTATATAAATACACACATATATGCAGCCATTTTTCTTCTTGCACTTATTCTGTGTGTTTTGGACAATTGTTTTCCAGGTGTATGTGTGCTCTGCTATTATTAGGCCACAATAAAGGCTTTTGCTGGCCTCTAATCAAGGACCAGCCCGGCAAGGATCTTTTAAGATGATGTTAATGCAGCCCAGGTTAGCTATTTATGGAAGAAATTGTTTGGTGATAGTTAGGTTTTGTTGCAGCTTAGAGTTTGTTATGTATTTGTGTTATGCAGGAGGCGCTGTAATCAAGTGCTAACATCACCCTCACATAGTTCATATTTGCATTGTCTGCACCAGTTTATTCCATTCTGTCCCTGATTTGCTCAAGGTGCTGGGAAAGTCCTGTATCTTTCCCTTATCCCTCTCTCTACCTGACAACCACATCAATGCATGCCATTAAGAAAGAACTTACCAAAGCTTTGGCAGGGTTCCTCATGTCTTTGCTTAAGCCTGATGGATAAATATAATTTATGTAGCCTTCATTGCCACTATCTATTGTTGATTAGGGAGAAATGAATAACAGTTATGAGAGAAGCTTACTCTTGGGTTACCTGTAACTTTGAATGGGTGTGTAAATGTTACTCTGTTGGATTTGTCAGGGTAGACCCAGGCTGATGCAAACCAGAATGTATTTCTGAACTGGAAGAGAGGGATGTTTGGGTAGATGCTTGTTGGTCATCTGGCTTTTCCTTTCTCAAAGGGTTCAAATGTGCAGGATTGTAAACAGCACTTTTCATCACCAAAATGCAGCTGCTCATAAAAGAACACAGAATGACCAAACGTATAAGAAATGGCAGAAATACATCATGGGAGGTTTAATTAGGGGGAAAAAAACCCAACTATTTGAATAAGGATTAGTTTCTGTTGAGGTGAGGATTTCCCCTTTGCTGTTTCCTTTTCTCTGCAGTCACCACAATTTGAATCCTGAGATACCTGTGTTAGTTGTGACGATACTGTCGCGAGCTGCCTCAGCTTTAATACTGCAAGAAATACAAATCCCACATCTGTAGGAGAATCCTTTGTGTTTGGCTTGGCAAAAAGAGCCGTAGGGAAGCTACATAGTGCTGGGTTTTAACGTAGCGTGGTGTTAATGATAACTACTTAATATTTTACTCATATGTTCCTTTGGGTTCATTTAAACTGCAGCTCTCCTAAGCACTGCAGAAAGGCATAAAATGATAAATTAAGCTAGGTCAAAGAGGAGAAATGATTTTAAATGAATACAAACATCTAATTTGTCTGGATGACTTTTAATGAATTGAAACGCCAAAGCTGCTCGTGATGACAGCATTGTAAATCCTATTTGTCTCTACTAGAATTCCTTCATTCTTTCCCACTTCTTCCTCCTGCACTCATACATCAAGTCAATGCGGTGAGACTTGCCCTATTGAAGTGGAACCAGAAGCCAAGCTTTCCAAACCTGGGGTACTCCGTGGGGCTGCCTTTGGGTAATGCCTGACTGGTCCATACTGGGATTGTGCAGACCAAACTGCAGAACTCCAGTTGCCATGGTATTTGCTGGATTATTTGCATTTATATATAGCTATGTTTAACTAGTGATCCTGGACTGTCCTTCAAAGGTTATGACTGCATGTAACCCTGAGCTACGCCATACAAACACAGTTAATCTTTGTCTCTGCAGCAAAGGTACAAGAAGAATCATTTCTTGGTGGTTTTGTCATCACAGGATGTTTTTCACATGGTCCTAGTAGGAACAATTAATGCTAGTGACATATATGAGCTAGTAACTTATGGTAGAGGCTGCTCCCTTGCCTTGTCATTAAGTAATTAAATCATGTGATGGCACAACCAAAATGCAGTAAACAAAATGGGAAAAATAATTAAATGGCTTAGAATTCACCCACTAAGACATTAAAAATATTATTAATTTGTGAATATTTATTATGGGGATAATGAGCTTAATGAAGATTTAAACAGCATCTTCACTGAAGTGATGCTACTTAGCTGAAGTAGCTGTTACTGCAGGAAGATGAAATTGCAGTGCCCCGTGTAGTGACCATAAACCATCTGAAAAGAAGCAAAAAAGCATGTTGATTTAAACTTCTGCTTTTGCAGTTAATTACAAACCGGTGCTGCAGCATCAAAGGGCATAAATCCCCATATGCTGGATGGAAGCCATCAGTGATCAGACTACTAATACCGCTGACAGCCATCTGCAGGGTTGCAGGTAGAAATGTTGCTTTTTTTCTTTCCTTTTTTGCCCAGCAGGTCTTCACCAGTACCTGGAATATCGGCAGATCCAGCACTCCTATTGATTGCTCCACAGTCAGAAGACCATGGCTCCTTCTGATTATTTTTCATGCCAGTAGCCTGTCAGGGCTCTGATCCTTTCTGTTCTGGGCACTGCACAGAGAAAAGGAAGCAGTTTGCTGCCGTGAAATACTGCCCAGGGAGGCAGAAGGTGGAAGGACATCTGTGTTTTGCGCACAGAGCAGGCGGAGGGGCAGATGCCCGCCTTGCAATGAGCTCCGTTACTGCTGCTTCTTTCCTGCTTTGCTTTTTCACATGCCTGTACCAGGGATTAACTTAACACAGGCAGTTCCAAAGCACGCTTTGCAGCAGGGGCATGTCCTTGCCCCTCATTCTACCCCACCAAAGCGACTCCACAAGCGATGCCGGTAAATAGAAGGCTGTGATTTTGCTGCAGACACTAAGCATGGGATGTGCTAGGCTGGTGGCACTTCAGCTGCCTCTAAAATCCTAGGAGTTGAGGCTCCTGCTCTCCTATAGCTCCCAGCTCCGGCCACAGCAGACAGCTTGCTCCAGACATTCATAAAGCTCATCTAACAAATAGTTTTCCCTCTGAGGGGGAAGGACAGCAAATCCTTGAGGATGCCACATTCACTTTATTGAAGGGCTGGCAACAGGCAGCTTGTACCTGGGGCTGGGTGACGTGAGGCTTTTTTCTGGCACTGAGTTTCCAGCAATCTCACAGCATGCTCTGGACCACCGCAGCCTTCCCAAAGAGGTGTGAAAGCGTCTATAAATCTTCCCAGCTATCACTCGCTCATCAATCGTGAGGCTCTTGGCAGCTGAATGGCTCCTGAACAGTGTGTGCTACACAGCCAGCGTCCATTAGTTGCCTTTCTCCTGCAACACCACAAATACATTATTTGCCCCTGGTGAGCATCTCCTTGCAGGCTTGCATTAACACCACAGCCCCTAATTTATTGGGCAGGGTGTGCTTTTCAATGATATTTACAGCCTGGCTTAATAGCGTGGCTGCATTTTGTTTGCTGCAGATGATCATTCAGGGATTTGTCTGGCTGACTTGAAGAAACACTTCGAAACAACTGTCAGGGGGGTGATTTTATTGCTGGAAGGATTTAAATAAACACAAATTTAACATATCCTCTATGTTACGTGTCCTTTGTGAAGACTGGATCAGCCTTCACCCTGCTTTGGTGATGTTTTGAAGGGATGATTGACACAGACCTGATTATAACTCCCTAAACCTGTGCCTTTCCCGGAGTCCATTTTATCTGATACTATGGCCGTTGGACTCTGTGCCAGAAGACCTTTTCCTGGTGCTCTCACTCATAAGGCAGCATTAGAAGTCTCGTTATAAAAGCCTTCCTTGCAGCAGTCAGCATGCTCTTGGCTTATTGGAGGGACCGTGACCAGTTTTGCCTTGAAAAGTGCTGTACTCTTACTTTTGATGTAGTGCCAGGTAAGTGCATCTGCTAATTGTCCTTTTTAACCCATGTAATAACATGGACCAGAGCATTTTCCTGCAAACGGTCCTGCAAAGCAGCTCCCACTGCATCCAAGGGATCTGTGAGTGAGCAGCAGGAGCTGGGACTCAGCCTGCAGTTGAAATGCGGTAATGGAAAAGAGCACTTTCTCTGCTGCCCTTATTCCTTCCACGCCTGCCAAAACCATCCTGCCTGGATTAAAATGTGCTCTAGTGTGGCTGGAGAGCTAGTGGGTGAACTGCTAGGGCATGAAGTGCTGTGCCACTTGCATGATGGTTTTTACTCCTGTTTTTCTCTGCTGAAGTCCAAGTGTTGTCACATACCAATGGAAGAGCAGTAGCTTTAGGGTGTTTATTAGAGCATCCCCAAGTATCTCAGGCCCCCAGCCCCCAGGCCTTTAGGACAAGTGAATCTGCATTAGTTGACCATAACACAAGTTGACTGCTGATGTTTTCAGCAGAATTCATTGCAGCTTTAATATGTTGACTATCTGCACAATTTCTCCTTGAATAATTTTACTGCCATATGGGGTACTGTAGACCTTGAGCTGCTGGCTCTGCGTGTAACCCCTTAAGGAGTCTTGCTCAATGAGTGGTGCACAGCAACCTCCACATCCCTGGGACTAAGCCCATGTTTCTGCTGAGTCTCTGGTGCAATATTTGCCTTGCTAACCCACATCCTCTTATGAGAAGCACTCACGAGTGGTGATGGACCTGCTGACACAGCCACTGGCTGCAGCACACCAGGGATGTCAGGGCTCTGTGTAATTTGGGGCAGAGCATGCAGAGCAGCCCCTGCTGGTGAATTGAGTTTTTAGGGTATAGAGAGGATTTTAGCTTCCAAAGCTGTCAAGTTGGGGGTTTCCATCAGCGTTGATTTGAGCTTCTAAAGTAAAACAGTAAAAGAAAAATGACCAGATTAGCCTAGCAAGGCACAGGGAAATCTAAGAAATTCTTCAAACCCTCCTGTCCTTTACTATTTAGCTTTATGCAAAGCATAACCTCTAGCAGTATATGCTGCAGTTAATATTGTTGACAAGCCAGGATGTCTTTCAGTCCAGACTTCATATCTTAATTAAATGGAATTTCTTTCAGCAAATAATGCTTGTCAAAAGTGGGGCACTTTTTTTTTGCCTTAGGACTATTACAAAGATGCCATTAGACATTCTGATAATTAGCCATCTGTGTCTCAGTGTTACACTAGTTCCATGCAAAGACAGAGTGGTCTTTCCCAGGCCAAAATCATAATGATAGATTAAATGCACAGCCATAGCAGGCTAACCTTAAATCTAACACCATAGAGCTGTAGTGCACTGTGCCCAGCTTGGACCTGCAAATTCCCAGCTGCAAATCATAGACTCACAGAATGGTTTGGATTGGAAGGGACCTTAAAGACCATCTAGTTCCAAACACACTGATATAAACTGGTGCATGTAAACCCACACATGTGTATCTATATAAATTAGCCTCAGCTGCTTGTTTAGGGTGGAGAGGGGCTTTGCCCATCACTTCAGCTGTAATTCATTTGAATTAATGCACCCACAGTTTAAAAAGCCATTGACTGCAGACTTGTATCCAGTGCAAAAGGGAGGCAGCATTTTGTCATTGATAGGCCTAACACCCGAGGATAAACCAGGCACTGCTAGCATGAGCTGTTGTCAGGTTTTATTGTAAAAATTGAAGAGGAAAAAAGGCATTTTCTGTATCTATAGAGAGCACTTTGTGTGATTCTATTTTGCCCTTCCTCTTCTATACCAGGTTACCGCAAGTATGCTGTGCGAGTGGTACTATGTAACGTGTTAAATACAAATGTATTTCACGTATGGCACACTGATAGTGTGTTGGTACAAATCTCTGCTGAAGCTGATGTATTAAAAATGCTTTCATATATTTTATAAACAAGGGGAGGCATTCGCATGTGGAAGCATTCCAGGAGGAGGCTTTTCCAGGTAAAGTTGACTTTGATTTTTCCCATTGCATGTTTTGCAGTGTATGTGTTCAGGGCTGAAGAATACCATTAGTCTGTCTTGAGATAAACAAACTGGACTTTTAAAAGGTGGTGTTGACCTGTTGTTGAGTGCTGTTGACCTGCTGAAGCTGTGGACAGAGGGGATGGGGTACTCTAACAGCAGCATGTGAATTCACCCATCTATGTAGAGGCTCTTATAGCGAGTGGAAAACATCACCCCTAGGCCACTTATTGAGGTTCCTGAGGCTTTTCCAGCAGGTCTCGTGGGGTTGTTTTGATTTATCTGCTGAATAAGCTTTTGTCTGCAGGAGGAGCGCTGGATTGTGGCTTTGGGAACACTGGGAGAACACAGAGGTTTCAGAGACTGATGAATTTAATGGTGGGGGACACGCAGCTGGAAATGCTGTTCAGAGACAAAGGCAGAAAGAGAAAAAGGGTGAGAAAACAGCCCCTGATTCATCAGCACGAGGCCACATCATACATTTATCTTAAGGCTTTGCTTGTATTATTTATTTTGAGCTGTGCTACATCTACTGGCTTCAGCCCAGCGTGGAGGGCAGGAGAAGGCTCATTGCCATGGCAGGGTGGGAATTTCGTTCAGGATTCCTGCCTCTGTTACTAGACCTGTGCTTCATGGCAGACTTAAAGGACTCACTGAAGTCCAGGATGAATAAGGAGTCTACTTAGGCAAACCATAGGCTTGTGTGTCTAAAATACAAAGCTGCAGCAAGAGGAAAGTATTTATCTATTATAATGCAAATGGGTGCTAAAATGTTGCTCTCTGCTCTTTGTGACTGAGGTATAGACAAAACTGTTTGAATTTTGTTTTCTTCAGCCCTAGCTTTCAAGTTTAATCACCTATTTTCATCGGTTTTCAGTGTCCTCAGTGAGGTTTAGGGAAAGAAATAAAAAAGCTCTTAAGCTGCACATCTTTCATTTGGAGAGAATAATAACTTGTTGGGTTTTTATTCTTGGCCATATGTTTGCTCAGGTCTTGGTGAAGATGTCTGGGAGATCTTGTGCTTGGGAAAGCCTTTAGAAGTGAGGACTCGGTGTAGTCAGTTAGGACTCTGGCACACTTCTCCAGTCCTGCTGGGACGTGGGACAGGTCTGTGTTTCTTTGGAGGTGGTGGCAATGCAGGGCAGTTCCATGCTTCCTGATCCAGCCTTTCCCCTGCCCTGTTAGTTTGAGAAATACCCAGTACCCACTGTGATTTTTGCCAATGCGGCCCACATGTGAGGGGAGAAAGGGCAATTCTGCACCAGGATGCTGTCTACAAATGTGATTGCATCTTCTCCCCCCATTAACAAATAAAGGCTACTGAAGATATGATAAAATAAATCACATAAAGAATTATGAGGCTTGAGAAAATGCCTTGATTTAAGAGAATAAAATCTGCTTTGGAAATTATAAAGAAGCCTATGTATCTACTGGATTGAAATAATTTTAGAGAGAGAAAATACTGAGTACTTTTGGCTATGGGATAAAGATGGCATCCTGCGTGCCAGCGCTTGGATGCCAGTCAGGCAGCTTCAAAGCTGATGCGTTGAATATGGAGCTGACGTTGTGGTGAGCAAGCTTGAGAATGGGAGCAGGGCTGGCTGGTGCTTGCTGCCTGCGGCAATATGTGGTGTCCTCCTGAAGGAGTTCAGCTGTGCTTGACACAGCAGGGACTTCTCTTTGCACTAGGATGAGATGTGCTGATGATGTGGATGAAGAGAACACCTGGAAGCTTAGCCATCAGGTGGGATATAGAGCATTACAAGTTAGCCATTTGAAATAAAGGTGAGCTGAGAGGGTTACTAATAAGCCAGTAGTTAGCCTCTTGTTCTGGTTCACCAGTATTTTTGACACTATATTTTAAAGTAATTGGCTTGGATTCCATGTAAAATTAAGACTAGAGCCCAATACCACACTCCAAATACAGATTGAGATAATCCATCTGTTGATATTGAGCTGCACAACAGGGTGTTTGGGGCTGATGGTCAGCTTGGGGAAATTCTGCATCCTTAATGCTCAGGGACAGTTTGCAGGAGGCACAGACCTGCTGGGTACAGCTGTGCTGAACTGGATGAGGGTTGGAAGCAGGAAATAACACGGTTTGAAACAACCCAAATTACTTACCAACGTCTTATGAATCTTTTCTAGCTTAACTGGACCTGCTTAAAGAAAAGGGAGGTGGGAATCCAAGATGCCGGCTTGGTCTCCCTGCCGGACCCCAATCAGGTGAGGCATTGCAAGCTTTTAGTGCAGAAATGATGCATTTTCCTCTGCAGAAACTTCCCTCTGCTTTGTGGAAGTCAATTAACATTGGGTTTACTGTGGCCTTAAATACAACACTAAAACCTTTCCCTCTGCAATACTCCTTGCAGTAAAAACCCAGAAATCTCTGCAGGTAACCCTCCACTCTCAGTGCTGCCATGATTACAGTGGCTGAATCCCCAGCCATCATTGCACCCTCTTGTAAGTTAAAGAGTGACCAGAAAGTGTATGGCTCTTGGGTTGGGCATCCAATGGCACCACTTGCATGCCACTGTGGGGAGAAACCTTTGCTAATCCAGGCCTTTTGAGTTTTATGTCTGGGAATGGCAGGGCTCTGACCTTTGTAAAGTGGGGTGGGCTTCTCGTGTGGTTTAGTGCTTATCTTGTTTACTGGTGGCAGCTGGCTCTCTGCTCTCTGCTGTGCTCACCCCTTTAGCTGATGGCTTTGGACAAGTGTCAGCACAGACTGCCAAGGGTTAGGTACTGAAGTGCTTCATTAAAGAAGCCTCTAGGCCATGGCAATTTGCATGGCAGAAGCACCCCGGCAGGGCTCTTTTATCCCTTAAAGTTAGTAGGGGTTAGAAAAAAATAGCGGCTTTTTGGTCTTGCTTTTTCTCTTGCAGCTACAATGAGCTGGAAAAGGTAACACATGATCCCTGTGTTTCCCAGACCTAAGATGAGACATGCAAGAGGTTCTGAAGGGGGCCTATAGGGATGCTGTGGAAGGACTCTTCATTAGGGACTGCAGTGACAGGACAAGGGGTAATGGGTTAAAACTGAAACAGGGGAAGTTTAGATTGGATCTAAGGAGGAAATTCTTTCCTGTGAGGGTGGTGAGGCACTGGAATGGGTTGCCCAGGGAGGTTGTGAATGCTCCATCCCTGGCAGTGTTCAAGGCCAGGTTGGACAAAGCCTTGGGTGCCATGGTTTAGTGTGAGGTGTCCCTGCCCGTGGCAGGGGGGTTGGAACTGGATGATCTTAAGGTCCTTTCCAACCCAAACTATTCTATGATTCTAAGAGGCTTGGTCACCTTTGTGTGGGAGTACACATCCACTGGGATGTGTTTTCCTGATTTTTTTCAGGCATTTTCCTTTTTCTTACAATGAAGGAGCAATAAAATTACAAGGAAAAAAACAGCCAAAGGAAAACAGCGCTGCTTCACTAGCCACTCATGTCTGTGAGGACTATAAGTCACCCCAGCATCATGCATCAAGGCACTGAGGGCCTTTAACAGTTCGTCACACAGCCCCAGCCCGATGCAGCTCTGTCCTGCTGCTTGGGTAGAAGTGGAGTCAGTGCCTTTGCATCTTGGGGTCACCCTGATTTGTCTCAGCTGTGAGCAGAGGTGAGATTCCGAACTCCTTAATCCTCTGAGCTTTGCTATTTCAATCTTTATTCTTAGAGATCACTGTTAAAAAGAACCAATCCTCTCATCAGAGGTTAGAGGAAGGGTGACGTTTCAGGTGTCTTGCTCTTCCTCCAGCAGGTAGGAGCACCACATTCCTGACCTTGCTGTGCTTGGTCAGGAGTTTGTCCCATCCTCAGCACCAAATACCTCTTATATACACCAGATCTTAGATAAAAGAATCACACAGGATTTCCTGGTCTCCAGATGGAGAAATTTCCCTGTGTTTTATTTCAATCTGCTCCAAAAATTAACAAGGGAAAAAACATGTAAAACCTCTCTTGCTCCAGAGGAATTGGGTAAAGGAGACTGGGAGGCTGAGGTTCCTCATGCCACATCATCGGGGTAAAGATGCACTAAGGGAAGGAGGGGTGAAATCCAGGCAGGAATTAAAAGCATCTGGGGACAGCAGTGGGTGGTACCTGTCATTAAAGCACAGTGATGGCAGCGAAGATGCACATGAGCAGGGAGGGGAGGCTTGCCAGGCTGGGGATGAGGAGCTCTTAGGAGTGAGCAGAAGCACTAGGAGAGGTAAATAGACCACTGACTTCTGCTTTGTTTGGTATAACCTGTGTTGTAGGATTTTGGTTGTAATCTGGTACAGAAAGCAGGTGCTGGTTGCTTGCCTTGTGGGATGCACTTCCTTAGACCAAGCAGGATTTACCCCCAGGTTTCTTAAGAGAGAAATTATCTGAGCATGAGTTAGTGAGTCACACGATATGCAACAGAGAAATTCCTGGGGTGCAGTGTCCAAGTCCCAGGGGTTCCATGAACAGCAACAGCTGTGCATGTGTGTGAGCCTTTGGATGTTCATTTAAAGCCCTAATGGGAAGGCACAAAGGGGGTCTTCAGGAAAGAATTATACAGGCATCATGGCATGCCCAGATCTTTGATGAATAATCAGGTAACTGTGCTCATGTCAAAGCTTCTATCTCCCCCAGCCTCAGGTCCTGCTTTTCTGGTCATTTTGCTGACCTGCTGTCGGGTCAGACAGGGAATTAGCTGTTACCTCCTTGCAGAACTGAGATCTTGGCCTTTTCCTCTGCTTTATGCACTACCTTGCACACTACTGGGCACTCTAGTAATTAAGACCTAATCATGGTATAAATCAAGGCAGTAAGTACTTGTCGACAGGTCATCAGGACTCATGTGCCTCGGGCAAAGCCCTGTTTATGGAGGTCAACACAGCCGAACAGCCCAAGTCCTTCAAGGAGGGAAAAGTGTTTTTCAACAGGTTGAAGACCTATTGAAACCCCTCCCTCCAATCCCCTTTCACAGGGGTGATGGAGCAACCCTGCCTGTTCCCCATTTCCCACCCATCCCATGGGCACCCCCCCTTCCACCCACAGAAATATTTGGGGATTTCTGTTGATTATGTTTTTTGGTAGTGGTAAAAAATAAACCAAAGTATTAAATGATAAGAACATGTTACTTGTCACAGATTCCAAATTAAGGCACTTGTGAGTTTTTTTCTCTCCAATTTAAAAGTGGATGGTTTCTAAATAGTTACTGAACTGCGTAAGTAAAGATGTCAAGTAAAACTTTCATTCAGAAAGTGAAAATATTGCGGGAAATACTAAGACAAACCAGTATTTCCATTATACTACTATTTAACCTCAATGGCGAATGGAAAATGCAGCTGATCTTGGGAGTAGGGTCAACCAGAGATTGTTTCCCTTATTCTAGTGCCAGAATACCCAATTGATACAGGAATGTTGTAGGATAATTAAATGGTCATTAATACAACCTAAATTAATTTCAGTTAATCACTGTGATTATTAGATAGGAATTGTGAATCAGCGGAGAACACGAAGGGAGTGCGAAAGAAACCGCAAACAAGGAAACGTAGTCTCTTTTTGATGAGAGTTGAAAGGCAAAAAGGAGTTGAAACAGTCTTTGAGTACATATAAAATTCCTGTGTCATAATAAAAATAAAATCAGAGTAACAAATGTGCAGCACTTTAATGTCAGGTTTGATCGTCATTGGAACTGTTCACAAGGCGTGTGGACAAGCTAAGTTGTACGTCATTTTCTAAGTATGATATATAACCATTAGGATAATTTAGAAGACACATCACCAGAAACTTGGGCTGAAGAGGGAAGAAAGGGAACATCTTTGGAAGGGCCATGTGGGATTTGTCAAGTGAACGCTATTCCAATACTTTGCGACAAACAGGAAGAAGTGAGGTCTGTTACACATCTTTCACAGCCTATATATAAACCAGCCCCAAGAATATTTACCTGAACAGATATATACAGGGTTTTCTTTTAAATATTCTTAAAAAAGTAATATTTGCCTGATCTATGACACAATGAACGTCTCTACAGGGAAACTTACCATAGGCATAATAAAATAGTCAAGAAGTCATAAAAGATAACACGAGAGCAGTGTCTGGCCTTGGTAAAACACATTTAGGATGACAGCAATGTATGGATACAGCTCTGTTCAAGAAAGGAGTTGTGCATATTTCAAGGTACTTACAAAGCTGGTCTTCTCCTTTCCTTGACATGGGTATGTTTCCTAACCTGGATGAGTAGAAAATCATGGACACCATGCATTGCTAAAGGCTATGCCCATCTGTTTTATATGCCTGTGTTGCAATGATGAACTAGTCTCTTCTAACCCCTATGGCTCATAAGTGAAAAGAGATGGAGGTTTCAGCCTATGGGTGTTGAAGGGCAATCTCAAGGACTCCATGTTTCATGAATTCATAGGATTCAGCTCCCCTTTTTCGTCTGTCTGAACAGATTTTTACATAATCTCTATAGAACTGAAACTGTTTCAGTTACTTCAGGTCTCCAGCCATGCTAAAATGCTACTCTTCCATAAAGTTTAACATTTAAAACAGAGATTGCCAGTGTTAGTCTGCACCCTTCTCATTTACAATCCCTCTGTGTGCACTGTGAAATGGGTGACTTTAAGCATCTGTGGAGGAAAGTAACTGATGTGCCACTACGTATCACGGGATGCGTTCAGTAGCTGCTTTCACAGGAACTCTGGTCAACGGGATCATTCACAAAACAAGCTGGGTCTTTCCAAAGGCTGATGGGTGGCTCCCATGGAACAGACATTTACCTTCAGAGAGAGGTTTCACCCACCTCAAGACCACATCTTCAAAGCGGTACACGGGTTACAACTGCTCTGATGCATCCGCTCATGGTGGTAGTGGTGCTCATCGTTTGCACCGCCTTGCAAGCCAAGGCTGCTCCTGCCCTGATTACTTCACGGTGATGGATAGAGAAAGTTACCAAAATGCACTAGAAAACTTTTCCCATCTTCCAAATCTGCAAAAGGATCCATGTTTTTATGGGAACCCAACTGAAATTTCTCAGTGCCAGCTGTTGCTCTCAAGGGTAATTCAGCTGGCTTTACATGAAGCTCTTTGCTCATAACTAACAGATAATTGACTATAAACAAGTGCAGTATAAACGGGAAGGAGAAAAAAAAAATCACACATTAAAATTGTTTCCCAGGATGTCAGAAAAGGAGGCAAATTAAGGCTATGACGAGAAAATGAGTGAGTTTCCTATTAAAAATACACTGTCGTTGTAAGCTACTGTTTTATGAAGAACCGAGCGACTTCAGTGCTACTAAACATTTAATGAGAGAAACCAACAATTCCTAGGAGTGTTGCTGCCTCCTGTGGGAATAACCATAACCAATCCCCTGCCCCCAAAGAGCAGATTCTGCATATTGTGCCAAGCTGACCACACTCACAAGCTGCTGAAAGACTAATGGCTCCTTCGCCACAGTACCTTTTACAAACTGACACTCCCTCAGTGTTTCTGGGCTCACTCTAATGGCCTGGATACTTCATGCCAAATTTCTCATATACAATCACACAGATATGCATTAGAAGAGGGGGGGGACGGACTCGTAACATCGCCTTCAGCAGTACTGAGAGCAAAATCAAGCGCAGAAGAAAGCGAGCTGACAGTTGCTATTTCTGTTATGCCTCCTTCTGAAATCACATCTGTGAATCCTCCCAAAGCTGTCCTGCAGAGAAAACTGATCAGTTCTCATTAAATCACTCTCCTAGGTTTCTGTGGGTTGAAAACTGCACTCTGATGCTTAGTTTCCCTCATCATCCAAAGGTGAATTTTAACCGCAGTCCTTGCTTCTGTAGTCTCTCTGTGTTGGGGTAGGGAATGGGAAGGTATACGGGAAAGAAAACAGATGGCTTGAGCATAACATAAAAGCTCCTCAGTATGGAAACTCAAAATGGGATTTGTTCTACAGAATCATTAGGTTTCGTGGCTTATACGGTATCTCAGTGGAGATATTATTCGCTTCTCAGCGTTTTTCTCATAACCACAAATCATACCCCCAAATAAAAGACATCCCTTCAAAACCACTTCCTATTAGCAGAGCATACCTTATATTATAAAACTTGCAAGTAGACCAGTGTTGTACCATGAAGCCTATACAGGGTTTTTTTGCTTTTTTCTTATTTTTTTCCCCCCAGTGTAAAAATATACAATGCTACTGCTCAGTTGTTGCAGTGTAAAGGTCCAACCGGTACTTGCCTGCTGAAGGCTCTACTGCTATTGCCCTTCATACCTCCCCAACCCAGACCACTGTGTTACCCCTCCTTATACCTGAAACCTCACAGCGTAACATATTTTGCCTCCCATTTATAACAAACAATGACTCTTTAGCTGGTGTAATGAGATACTGTCCAAATAATCCACTGTCTTTCATAATTCTGTTGTAGCTGCTCCAGGGCCAGTCTTTGGATGTGATAGGGTCCTTCAAATTCTTCAGTACATTCATTTTCCCCGTTGACAGCTCTACAAAAAGCACATCTGTTTGCAAATGTGAAGTAGCATATATATAGTACTGGTTGCCTTCAGTAAACGAGGGTTGAAATGTCAGATCAGATATGTGTATGTCTGTTTGTAAGTCATAAATCAATGTGATTTCCCCGCGGACAGTTAGAGCCTGGACTCTGATCCTGCCACTGTCTTCATCCGCACTGACCAAATAGCGTCCATCCGGTGAGATGTATGGCGTGCCCGAGACGTCGCTGTTGGGGCCAATGACAGCATCAGTGACACTGTCAATGATGAGCTGTGGTGACGCAGCCATCGACCTATTCTTCCTACACTGGACAAAGAAGTAACCACCCAGGTGGGTATAAGCCATGGCCTGTGGTATGCAGCTATGGTTTCTGAAGCTGATAGTCTTGATGTGGGTCACAGTTTCCAGGTCAATTTTGTGAACTGCTGACTTCGATTTGTTAAAGATGAAACCAAACCTGAAACAGAAAACATGACACTGAAGTCATCTCTGGAGACACGGTGAGGTGCTTGAGAAAAGACAAAAGTCAGCAGAACCGGGAAACTCTATGCTGCTGGTTTTGGAAGCGTGTGCAATAATAGCGACTCTTTTCTGTAATAAATCTCTTGGTTTAGTGCCTCTAAAACATGCTAAAAGGAGGTATATACATTGCAGTTAAAATTAGCAACCTGATCCTGGAAGCCTGAATATCTGCTTGGGTATTTGCATAACATCTTCAAGAGCTGAGATCTTACTGGGAAGATCAATCTATAAACAGGAATAATAATCAAGGCCTGTGTGCTCTGTAGGCTACTGTTGACCAGCTTTGTGTGTAATCTGTTTCAGGTCTAGAAAGATGTAATTCAATATAGACTCAAGACTTCAATCCCAAAGCAGGAACCTGTTCTAAATAAAGCATATCACAGCCAAGTTGGGGCCAGAGAACAACTCTGAGCTCTAAGTATAACCGCTGAGAGAAGACCATGTCCAACCTCGTCTCTTAAATTACAGGACCAGCGAGTAGCTGTGATGTGTTTGCTCCCCATGGTGCCTGGGACCCAGTGACAAGGCTGAGGTGTAGGGCAGACTATGTGAAACGCCATCCTGCCAGCACAAGAAGAATGTAAAACACTTCTCAAGGAACATAACCAGGGTGCACTGAAGAAAAAGGCTCATTGTTTGCTGTCTCAAGAGAGGGCAGACAACAGTGGACACGGAATAAATGTTCTGTAAAAGATACATGCTGCAGCACAGCTGACCTTTGCTGAAGATAAGAAAAGGTCAAGAATAGCCAAGAAAGGTTTCTGCTTAATTTGAGAGGGAGCCCACAGAAACAGCCTGTTTGTGTTCACTTGGATTCACAGGTCGCTGATACTGACTTACCCAAACTAATTTTACATCCAGGATCTTTTCATCCGTTCAATGCAGACAGAAGGAAATGAAGGGAGTGCTCAGTTTTGTATCCCTTCCCCTAAAGATGCAGTTTTGCTTTGTGAAATACGCACAGCAATGTCCTTGTGTGCAGATAATACATATTTTGCTTAAAACACTGCGTTTATTTCGTTATTCTTAATCCATCTGTCAAGGAGACACTGCAATGATTTCACTTCTAAAGAACGAGCCACTCCAGTGTATGATCCCATGAAAACCACTGGGCTGAGCCTTTCATTTTCCCATTATATTCACATCCATTAGAGAGACTTCAGGAAATATCTGCAGTGGAGACTCGCAGTGCACTGTGTGTGGGGAAATTGGATATGACACTTGTATTTCTCCTGGATGAATGCATCTTAAGTACACTTTAAAAAATGCTTTCCCTTAACAGCATTTTTTCCCCCCCTCAAGACTTCCTTAATACTTGGCCAAACGCCTGAAGTTAAAGATGGTTCTTACCATAAACTTGAAAGAAGTGGGTCAGAATGTGTTTTACGAGCACACGGCTGCAGAAGAGGTGCAGCGCTTGCCCGCCAGCTGTGACCTGAAAACCTTGCACTTGGACAGGTTTTAATAGACAACAACCTACCCTGGGAACTAATAAAACCAGATACATTCCTAGATATCCATCTGGAACAACAGGCAGCTGCGATACATATGCAGCAATATTTGCATACAAACATTTCCTGGCTTGCAGAAGAGATTGTTTTAATAGTCACCTTCCTGGGAAATGCTGGGATTGCCACTGATTGTTTCCGAGTGGACAATTTAGAACATAATCTCAGTTAAGTCTCATTAGACTGGGAGCAATTGTTTCTCAGTGCTGAGGGTAAGAGAATGGACAAAGATCTGGCCTTGAACAAACAATAGGAAACTAGGCTGAGCATTCTCTGCTTTGTACATGGAAAACTACAAACAACTACACGTAGTATTTCTCATAGAAGATCATCTGTATACAGACGATGAATCACACCGAAGCAAAAAGACAATGAAACAGAGTAAATAGTGTAATTATTCCACCTTCCTGTCTTTGAACCCAGACCATACTTTCTCATCTCAGGCTTTAGCATTCTGGAGAGTCATCTACCTTCTGGCACTACTATTAGTCATAAGGATATTTTGAAAACAAAGTGGAAAAATGAGGTAGGGAGAAATTGAGAGTGACAGCCATGAAGTATGTCTCATTAGTTTGTGTTTCAGGAAGCAAAGTTATTTATTTTGGATCAGATTCAACACACAATCATTCAAGTGTGACCCCCCTGTCCTCAGTGTTCACTGCAGGGAACCTAAGATGAATGCAAGGAGTTACATTATCAGTTTTTGTGTGTTTAGCTTAGTTAAACTACACTGGGGACAGAAGATGGTTAGAGTTGTTATGTTAAGTAATGGTAAGTACAGTATAAATTGCTTTGCAGTTATCATCAGTTTTGATAATGTTAATGGGAGGCTTCTTGTGCCTGCTGGGAAGCAGCCGGTATTAGCCCAAGTCATTAGTATGTTAGTTACACAATCTCATTAACCACTACACCACATCAACATTCAAAACTGATGGTTCATAGAGGTGGGCTTTTTAATATGCAGTGCATATTATTTTTCTCCTCAAACCATACACCTCACACAGAGATTCAGTATTTGAACAAGTTGGAAATACATGGAAGAACCATGCTTTATGCTTCAGGCAGAATAAACCATTTGAGGCAACAAATCTTTGACACAGGTTTATCATGCCCAGATCCATAAAGCAGTTTTGAGGCAGGAAAGACAACTTCTTTTGGCCATCAGATTCCCAGCACAACCAAGCAGGGCAGCGTGTGGTACTTTGCATGGCTGACCAAGCTGAGGTGTGAATGCCTGTGCACGTGCTAAGGAAGCGCAGGTTTGTTTCTCGCTGTTTCATTGATTCACTGAATAACTATTAGTAATTTGCTCAATCAATAAGTGTAGTTAGCTTGATCATGAATTCATTCATTCACGTTTGTAAAGTGCTGTAAGGTTCCTAGAAGGATGCCCACTAGAAGAGAGCACCATGGTCACTGTTGCCGTTCATTCAGATATTCTTACCTAACGTGATTAATAATAAGATTTGTAGGTGGTATAAAAAAATCATCCACTCCTTCAAACGGTGTGCGGATAACATGCTGCTCCTCCCCTGCGCTTGCCTCTGGTATTACCTACAACAAACACACACAAGGTTGAGGACAGGAAAAGCAGTGAGTAAGGTAGAAAGGTAAATACAGATTCCATAGTCACACATGGCACCGAGCGGCTTTTCCCAGGGATGTAGTAGACTCAAATTGATTAATGACTTCAAAAGACTCCTTGGTGTGGCTGTCTTGAAGAAGGTGCGCTACTAAATAGTATTTGAGGCTTGACATTTGTAAGGTAAGCACACAACGTGACTTTCATAAGGTGTTTGTACCTCGAGAAAGAGCAGTCGTGCAGGAGCTGAAGTAGTATGGCAACACTAAGACCGTAATTTATTCCTCACTGTCTAAAATAAACACTTATTTCATGGTCAAATTTATTAATCTCACTTATATGTGCAGATACCATTTACCAGCTTGAAGGATCAAAGACCAACTCACAGCAGATAATTATCACTTTGAAGGAGAACTGTTCATCCCTATATTGTACCATGTATAACTCAGGACGAGGTAGTGCAAAGCCCTTTGGCTGCCCCTCTCCATGCTGTCCAGCACCCACCTCCACCACCCCGGAAAAAGAGAGGTGGAAGTTCTCGGTAGCTAAAATGTCAAATACTCAAATTGCTTGCCCGGTTCAAGATGACATTAGTCCTTTCATTAGGAACTTCTGCTTCTCTAATGTGCAACAGGGGTTGCTTTCAATTTATAGCTCCATAATTCATTAAGGAAGTGTTAAATCCCTACAAAGTGTAGTTCAGACAGCTGTTCTGGTCATGCCATTTAGATTTCTTCCAATTAGACTGCTCAAGAAAGATGCCCTCTCTTGCACAGGGCTTTCACAAGGCCAGACATTTGCTTCCCACAAGCCAGTAACGGCTAAACAACAGCATCCCATTAGTCGGCTGCATGGGCTGTTTGATAAATCCCTGACTTCCAAAGAACGAGTGGGAATTTAGATCAACCGCAGCAGAAGCATCTTTGTTAAAAGAAGATGTTTTATTGCATGTCTGCATCGAAACCACTGCAGATTAAGAATGAACTTCGCCAGATGAGTCACTGCCCACCTTTTGGGAAAGAAGGTTGGAAAAAAGGAGAGATCTGCTGCTGCTGCTGTTAATCTCACTGCCTACATAAGCAACTGCACTTCATAAACATAACAGAAAGGACTACCTTAGAGCTGGAGCCTTTAACAAGTTTCCAACTGTGCAGGTGGCCTGTTCTTCTTAATAATCACATGCTTGCACCATGTCTCCTTTAATTACAGAAACCCCTCACAGCTGGATGGAGGAAATTAAGTCAGAGAGGGTAAAGAGAGCCAATTTGATCTCCTTATACCCTGTACAGGAAACTGCTCATCCCCAGGTGAGCCAAGCTGGAGCACTGCCTCAGAAACCTTCATTTATCTGTCCCTGTTCTGGTTTTGGTGTCTTTCCCTGAAAATGCCCACGTTTTGCTGCTAGTCTATTCTTTGCTAGGAAAAGCCAGCAGGCTGCAGCCATTATCACAGACGAAGCATGTGGCTGGTGGGGATGGTTTGTCCCACCTTCATGGGGCAGCATCCCCACGAAGAACACAGACTCCAGATTTATAGGTTTTTAGGTCAGAAAGCACAGCCAACCTTCTCTGCTGATGGGGAATGTTTGAATGCAGACTTACAAGCGAATGCTTCTGGTAGAAGGAGTATCCACATGACACCTATGTTGCCAGGAATCAAGTGCCAGAAAATAACTGCTAGAGCAGGGTGTGCCTAGCTGGATCACATCAGCTCTGGAGTCAACTCTGTCATATGACATATAGCAGCAGCAAAATGCCCAGTTAGATGCCAACACTTCGTGTTTCTGTACCATCAACAGAAGAATGGATCCCCCAGGGCAATCCAGATATAGAAGTTCATTCAGTTGTCCAAACCTATGTGCATTACTGTGCCCCAATATCACTGTGTGTCTGATGGTGCTGAGCATGGAGGAGCTCCGGGGACCCCAATGGCATCCTCCTTGGGCCCTGGAGCATGGCAAGCTTAAACTGCTCGCAGTCAGCTGCCAGCCCTTGCTGTACAACTTACAGCACTTGGCTCTGTCATCAGCCTTAAAACAGAACAGACCTTGGCAACAAAGCGGTCCTGCTGCCAGCCTACGGCACAGGCATTGCTGAAAAACAAATTAAACAGCAGGAAAAATATGGGAGGATGGACGGAGGAGGGAGGAATAAAACACACTAGGTATGCAAATGAAAGAGCAGCTTTATAGCCAGGCCATTAAAAGCTGTTAATTACCTGCAACCAACCAGGCACCAGCTTGCTACCAATGATGCCAAGCCAAGGAAGGGCAAAGGTTCAGGTGCATAAGGACTTACCTGCAGCGTTGGTGAGGATTTCCGCATGTCACCCCAGCTAAGCACCCACACTTGGTCGTGGGACTTGTCATAATGTAATTTGGTTGGTAATGGGTCAACATCCAAGGACTTAAAAAAACAGAGACAGGTATTTACAGTGACCCAAATGCACAACACAAATGTTATACGGGTTTACTGCAGACATTCCCATGCATCACTGTTACACCCATTGTGCAGCTTCACCTTCAGATCAATTGAGAAATCAGCAGCAGAACCAGCAGTAGAAAAATCTAGCTGCTCGGTGCTGTTTCCTAGCTAGGCATCATTCCATCTTATGCTCTTACTTATAGCCAGTAGACCAGGGACCAATTTCTGCTTGAGTTATACCCACACCAGTTCATTCTTCCCACCCTGCTTATGACTGAGGTCAGGCAGCGGCTCAATGAGCGTGAGCCAGAAATTCATCCTAGTGCTATATTACCACACTAGCTGCAAGCCTGGCTGCAGATGGACCCCTGGGACTATGATATCCAACCCATAAAGGAGTTTCTTTCCTGCTAGCAAGTTTACAGAATAGAAATGACACAGTGTGACCCCATGGGTGAAAGCAACACAGGCCCAAGCGGTGTCAGCAGCTCCACTGAGCAAAGATCAACTTTTCTTGTCCCATACCAAGTCTTTTGCCACCAGTGAATGAAGACTTCCCCTTATAAGTACCTGTATGGCTTTCTGAGTCTGGATATCAATTATCACTACTCTACTGAGCTTAGGCTGCGTCGCATAAATGTACTTGTCTCTGACATTGACCGCTGAAGCCCAGAGGCAGGACTGAGTGCCTTCACCTTCCACTTTAGGACAGATCTCTTCCTGAGGGGGGAAAAAGAAGAGGAGAAAAGGTTTAATTTCTACAAGTTCAGGGTCTGGAGTAACAAGAAGCTTAGCTTGAAAACCAGAAGAAAAAAAAATCCCTGGGGATTCCATTAGGATGATATTTTCCCCCTTCTTTTCCCTTAAAAACAGGAAATAATTAGTTTATCACATACCACACTGCAGCCTGGCTCTACCCAGTAACATTAAATAGCTGGACCTCCTGCAAACTCACCCTGAATTTAAATAACCGCAGTGTCTATGTGGATCTATCTTTGAAGTACAGCGTGGCTCATGGAGACTTGGAATGCTGTCAGGATTTATTAGCAATAGAAATATCACTCCGTGCTTTGAAAAAAACAGTGATTTACATTAACTGAATCACAGCTTCATATTTTTCATCAAGTCGTCATTTTCAGCCCAGGGCAGTGTGCTCTGAGATGCTGGTGCTCAGGGAAACAGTGGCAAAACAAGCAGAGTTCTGCCGTCTATTGCTCCACCACAGACACTTCCCCTGTTCAAAAGGAACCAAATCTTGCTGCTTCGGACCAAATCCTGTTCACAGCTGCCTGATGCCATTATTTTGACTCTGATCCTCACTGAGTCCTGTACAAAACTGGTATTAGCTTTAGCAGGAGCTCACTGGTACCCTGAGTTGGAAGAGTCACACATAATCTCACCAACAAACTGCGTGTTGGCTACTCTTTGTTGCTCTCCCTTCTGTTGAGCTGCTTTATGGGAAAGAGCTTTTGTGTGGGAGCGGGCTGTGGTGTAGGAACAAGGGTAAAACAAAATGAACACATCTACACTTCAGTGAGCAAAAGTGCTGGGTTTAAAACCTGTCAATACAACAGCTGGGTCACTTTGAATAATGGCACAACCTCCCTAAAGGGGAGGCAGTTAGAGCAGCACAGCCTGTTCAGGGAAAGGGGAAAACAATGCCAACACCACATCTGTATCAGAGTGATGGTTATGGATGAGGATTTCACCCCTAAGCAGCACAGCTCTGTTGGTTTACCTTGGTGGAGACTGGTTGAAGATACAAGACTCAACAGCTTGGCTGCATCTTCCTTTCCTACGCCACTGCAGGTGAAAAGATGCTACAAAAGCCCAGCCCTGAGCTTCCAGCAGCCACACACAGAGCCAAGCACCCAACAGCCTCCAAACTGCCCTCCTCATCCTCGGCTCTGCACTGGGGCTTAGGCTCTCACAACACGCCATCCACCCAGAGCAAGGGGAGCAGGGAAATGGCACCACTTTCTGCTACAGTGCTCAGCTGCTCTATCTGCTTTTGTGCCCTCTAACAGCAAATGAAGAAAACTCCTGAGGCTGCAGGCTGGTGTCAGTGTCTATGTAACAAACACTCAAGACACTAAAAGGGAAAAAGGAGGGAAGAGAAAAGGCCAGTCCTCCCTATATCAAGGGAAAGGGCCCTATGATACCGGTAGGAAACCCTTAGATGTCTCTCTGAAAGGCAGCCAAGTAATGACATTAAAAATCCCTTTCCTGCCCACCACTGTGCTGGCATTATTTCCTTAAGTGCCCTTTCTCCTTTGTTCTCTTCAGGCTGTTTCTCCAGAACCACCTCTTCGATATTTACAGCTCTTGGGGAAAAAAGAAACACAAGATTTCTGTCTCTGTGTAGCAACAGCTCAAGCGCGGCTCCATGATACTAACCCAGTCCTGGGGTAAGCATCAGTCTGGATTTCTGCTAAGGTACATGAAAATCCAGTGGGGAAACCCCCAACAGTATCAACCACAACTTTATGGGTATCTATAAAGTACTGAATGCAGACTCAGGAGAAGATCCTGATCCATGGCACCAGAGCCCAGCCCAGCCTTTGGGGCTCATGATAGTGACTGTCCCCTTTCATCCCTCACAAAACAAACAGCAAGGCCGAGTTCTTTTCTTCAGGAGGTAGCCACATTCTCAGCTTCTCCTTTTAGAAACGCCCACTAAATAAAGGAGTGACTGAAAAAGCGTTTCTGGATGTATTTCTGCCCCTGTGTTTTAGAAGAATTCACAGATCCATGAGCATACACATGGTGTATGTTACCACACAGGGGTACATAACAGAGGTCACTAACAACACTGCCCGCACAGCACCCCAGGCACATGTTATCCCCCTTGTCATGTTGAGCTCCACCGTGCACAAGGCTGTGCTTGACACTCACTGACACCTGAACACGTTCTCCTTGTGATTTCCTACAGCAGGGGTGGGTGAACCCGGTGCTGTCAGGAAATGCTGGGCAGCAAACAAGGATGACACAGGTCTGCAGCTCAGCGGCGGTAGATGCAGAGGGCCAGCACGACACAAACATCTTCTGTGCATCCTGACCCACCTCCCTGCTGCGGTTTAATCTGGGAAACTACTTCTAAAGAGCAGAAAGTGGCCAACTCCTTTGCCTATCAGTAAAAGGGGACGGTGAGTGATGCGTGCATCTTGCTGCTGCTGACTTTGGTACTTTCTCTAACAGCCCAGTTACCACTTTTGGGCATGGATACGCAAACAGGCCAAGTGAAAGCCTTTGCCTACATTTTGACATGGTAACCAGGCAAATTCTCTGCAGTGCGTCAGTAATCCTCCATGTCAGTCTTATAACTTATGTGGTTCCCTTAATTTTCAAGAGGAGGAGATGATGCACCTCAGGGATGCCACACGAAGCCCACCAAGCTCTAACATCACTGTGTCCTTTAGCAACAACAACCTTTGAAGAGATTAAGAGCTGGCAGCTGCAGCTGCTGGGTTTAGGACTTACATAACTTGTGAAAATCCTCTCTTCGGGCCTGATGTGTCTCCGGATTTCACATTCGTTTGGCTGAAGGACTGTGATCCCATCATCAGAAAAAACATAGAACATATTCCCAACACTCAGGCCTTGAAGGGGGATAAAGGAAAAGAAGCAGGAATGTTTTTGGTATGTATCCATAGCTGTTAGGACTTAGTTAAGAAGCCTCCCTCCTCCCCCAACAAGCAGAATCTGCCT